>NC_028355.1:27847364-27877125 GCF_000741045.1 Vigna radiata var. radiata | reverse complement strand
TGAATATCATTCAAACCCAATTTCTTCTATGTATTTTTATGAAATGGAGAAAAAGTTGAATGATTCTTTGAAGATAGAGTAATGCGCTACTTCTTTCAACATTGAAGACCATCACTTTTCTGAGACTCAGCTTTCCAATCTTATGTTACCATTGTCTATTTTAGAATATGATATTTGAGAGATGATATGTTATTATCATTATTTTATTCACCCCTTCTCCAATAACCTTTTATTTTTATTATTTTCTTGATCCATCTTTTCCATTTATTTTTCCATTTTATTTTTATATTAATTTATCACACTAACTTTTAATTATTTCATTTACTTTTATAAATTTTATTTTATTTTATTCGTTACCTTCTTCATTAACTTTTTTTTATTATTTTCTTCATCCATTTTCTTTATTTACTCTCTCTACCCATTTTTTATATTATTTTCTACACCAACTTTTTTCACCTAATTCTCTATTAATATTTTTTTATTATTTCTTCCATCAACTTTCTTTATCTAATTTTTTCACCCACTTTTATATTAATTTTTTCACTTATTTTTTACAACTATTTTTTCTATTCGCTTTTTTAAATTATATTTTATTCACCACCTTCTCCAACAACCTTTTGTTTTTATTATTTCCTTCTTCATTTTCTCTATCTACTTTTTCACCTCATTTTTATATTAATTTCTCACACTAACTTTTATTTATTCCATTTACTTTTATAAATTATAGTTTATCCACCACCTTCTCCACTAGCATAACACACATTATCATTCATTTGACACACCTAACAATGGAAAAATGGTCTTAAAAAAGTAATTTTTTGTACTTTTTTGAAAAAGAAGAAAGTACATAATAAGAAGGTTAAAACCACTTAAGCGTCCCTATTTTCGTAAGGGTTTTCCCATTTTGGTCCCCTTCATTTAAAACTTCCCGATTCGATCCTTAAAAGTGCTAATTTTAAACAAATTAACCTCTGCCGTTAAAATTGACTAACGGTGTTAAATTTGTGCATACGTGGATGGATAACGTCTTGAACCATTAAAGATAAGAAGAAACGTGACACAGTAGTGAGTGATACGTGGCGTTTTATCCATTAATTAAAAACGTTAATTAGATTTGGAATTGTTAAATCATTTGAAGAATGAAATTGACAGCTTAATTTCTGAAGTAGGAGACCCAGCTTGACATATTTAGGGTTCATCGGTGTTGAAGAGTAAAGTTCTACAGTAGAAGACGAAACAATGTCGATGGCTCATTCGTGTTCGTCTTCAACTTGCAATGCTTGAGGAAAAAAGCATTTTCGTTCTGCTGCGAGCTCTCATGGAGATGGAGGGTGGAACAGGAAAGATTCATAGCTGATCTGCCATTGTGGAGAAAAGACTGTGTTGAGGACTGCAAAAACGATGAAGAATCGAGGGAAACTGTTCTGAGGTTACCCTAGGTATAAGATGGGGAGTGAAAATGGAGGATGCAATTTCTTCAAGTGGTTTACTGATTGGGGACTTGAAGACAGTGTTAGCTGTGAGGTGTTGGAACCAAATGATGAGAGGTTGGTGAAGACTTTTGAAAACCAAAGTGTTAAGCAGATCTTTGATGTTCAGAAAGTTGTCATGAGTCTTCAAAGTTGGATGAAATATTTGGTTGTGGATGAAATATTTAGTTGTAGGTTTTGGCCAGGATAATGTACTTAGTTGGCCTGTTTTGGTAGTTGCAGGATTTTGTCATGTTATTGTAGTTAGTTGGTGTGTTATGCTATTAGTTGTAGGTTTTGGGGCATGTTAATGTTTTGTGTTCTGAAGATGTACTGCTTCATATGTTTAATGAAAATGATATTTAGAAAGCATGAGTTCAGACTATTGGCACCTGATTGAAGGAGTAAATCATGATTTATCAATGTGATATATATCAATCTGAATACAAAACTAAATGAGTAAAATAGGCACGGGAATTTCATAATTGAAACAAAGATGTTTATATAAATACCAAAAGGTAATTAATTGTTCATACAGCCAGCACTAAAACATGATCAAAGTAAGTTATTACATGAACCATTCTTCAAGTGGCCTATTACATATGGAACCACTAAAACATCAAAGGTTGCTAAACATAATAATCTGGTAAGCATCAAAAAATGGCCTATTACATCAAAATGTGGCCTATTACATATTCTACCAAAAAAAGCTGGCCTAAAACAAAATATGTTAAACTTCAAGCGGTGGTCCATCTGGTTGACCCTGAGGCAATGTGTTGGGTTGTCCCTCTTGCTGCCCCCCTTGGCTTCGTTTGGGGCAATTTCTTTTGTTGTGTCCCACTTCCNTACAGATGGTACATCTCTTGAGTAAGCCCCCTTTTGACATTTTGGTAGTACTTTTCTTCAACTCCCATTGCTCTAATCTCCTTTTCTTCTTAGGACGACCAAGAAGCTGTCTTTTTGGTGGAGGCAAGACATCTGGACATTGAGTGACCTCCCATAGATGTTTTCCATTAATGGGGTATATAATGGAGGAATGCATCTCTTCATAGGTTGACTTTTTAAAGCATACAGGTAGATAGTCCTCTGCATTTAGGTTGAGAAACTTCATTACTGTCAATGCATGCACACAAGGAATTCCACTGATGCTCCACTTCCTACAGGAACATGTATACTTATCTACATCCACNACAAAGTTGTCCCCACTTTGAGACACATGTCTGATCTCAAAAAGTTTGTGTGCAGACCAGCTGTCAACATAAGCAACCAATAATTATATCATATCTGGGTAAACATAAACAAGTATATACATGTAATAGTTGTGGATACCTGGGAACCCAGTTCTTTGTATGTAGTGCCTCCTTCTGTAATATGACATTACAGTTAGTCCAGAACACACATCTGGACCACCTAGGTCTTCAATCAATAACTCCAGAAACCATGTCCACCTGTCCTTTTTCTCAACTTCAACAATAGCATACGCCAATGGCAACATTTGGTCATTAGCATCTCACGCCACAACAGTTAATAGCTCACCATGATGTCTTCCTTTCAAGAAGGCTCCATCAAGGCCAATGATTGGCCTGCATGAATGAAAGTTATCTTTGCATGCTTTTAGGCATGCGTAAAACCTCTGGAACATTACTTTCCCATCATAAGGCTCAACTTCGACCTTGATTGTAGACCCAGAGTTTCTTGCTAATAACTCATGAGCATAATCAAATATTCTAGTATATTGCTCAGTGAAGGACCCTGCTACTTCGTCTGATGCATATGTTTTGGCCCTGTAAGCCATATTCTTAGAAATTGCTATATTCCATTTCCTATAAATTTTGTCTCTAATATCAACACCCTTGACATTAGGATTCTCTCTCATTGTTTTTTCCAATTTTGTACTAAGCCATTTTGCATTGAATACTCTAACCTTGTGTTCCCTACTACATGTATGACTGTCAACCACAGTCCTTAGTTGCCATGAATTAACTGCACCCATGAAACCAAAATATGCTACCCATGGGCATTCTCCTTTTGAGCCCAAGCATCTAACCCTTATTCNTTTTTTATNATTCTTCACAAGTTTCAAATTTTTCCCATTCTCNACTGCATAANTTTTNATGGCATTAAGGATGTCTTCTTTATTCGCGAAGTAAGTTCCCAATTCCCAGTTATAATCAATCATATTTTTTGGCTGAATAAATGTGGGAAAATGGCCATACCCTTCGTGTTCACTGTCTTCATCACTATTCTTAGGAGAACTTAATTCCTCAGATTGCCATTCATCATTGAACCAACTAGAATCATCAATCTCCTGTTCATCCATATCACAATCAGACCCAGGTGGGAATGGTTCAACCTCAACCTCCAAATTGCTACAACTTTCACTTTCATCACACTGAACATCTATGTCTACTAACCCATCCTCATTATCCATCTCACCATCACTTTCTTCTGTTGTACTCCAATCACCAACTTGTACATCATCCATCTCACCATCCTTCTCTGCCTCAACTTCAACTTGACCTGATTCTGCCCTATCAACATCAGTAGTATCAGCCTCACCTTCAATACCATCTTCCTCTGCCCTATCAACCTCAATTCTAGGAGTCTGAAGTTCAACTTCAGCTGCCTCTGCCCTAACAACTTCCTCAGCCTCACCAACTACTTCCTCAGCCCTATCAACCTCAACACCAACAACTTCGTCAGCCTCACCAACAACTTCCTCAACCTCACCATTAACTTCCTCAGCCTCACCATGAACTTCCTCAGCCTGACGACAACAACTTCATCTGTCTCTATCCTCTCTTGGTGCAAAACATCTATTGAGACAGCAGCCTCACCATGACCTTCCTCAGCCTGCCCGACAACAACTTCCTCTTGACCCTCACCACCCTCTTCTATACCCTTTTTTGTTGGTGCAACTTCCTCACCAACATCAACGTTATAGTCAATCATGTGAATGATTTCAGGCTCAGACACATTGTGCACTACATACATATGAACTCGTCCATTTAAGTGNGCTAAAGNCACCATTTGCATGGCACCTACGTCATCAGTCAATGCTTCTAGCCTATCATCTAAGACAGGACCACAACCAACNGAATACCATAACTCTTTAAAACCATCGTACCCTAGACTTTTGACTACACTCACTACCACAAAATAACTCCATACGTNAGGATCAAAACAAAGTGTCTCAATTTCCCCTTCATACTTTAAGCANCCCTCATTCANGAACTTTCCCCCATGGTGAATAACTACTTCTATATGGTCCATCACACAGAACACNNTAAACAATATTCTACACCTACCAATAACCATAAAAGGACAAAACACACCGCTTATTAAAGTGATAATGACAAAAGAAACTAAGTATGTAGTATGGGGGGACAATGGGGGACCACAACCGCAAAAATAATACACCACATTTNCAGACAACCCAAACCCCACATTAAAAAAGGCATCCCCAAATAGCAAAGATCACAATCACAATGGAATATAAAATTCATAGGTAAATAAAGTATTGTTTCAGCAGATTTAAGACAAAGCACAACAATCAAGATATTNAAAAATTCATCCCCAAATAACAACAATACAAATCACAATCAAATATTAAGTAACTTACCTTCCAGCAAATTCGAGAGAAACCAGTTGACGGGCACCTACAACGAAGTCGCGATTGAAGTCCAAATAGAGAATGCCCAAGCTACACAACCCCAATCAAGTATGGATCGTCTCAGATGAACTTGCGATGCACTCCTCTCAGATTCCTCTCACAGTTCAATCCCAATTGCTTTTTCAATTTAATTGAACCCTAATTCCCTTTTTAATTTAAATGAACCCTAATTCCCTTTTTTAATTAACGTAACCCTAATCCCCATTTTAATTTCAATTTAACAATTAATGAGATCCTTGAACGTTTCACTAACTTCTGTGCCATGTTCCTTCTTATCTTTAACGGTTCAAGACGTTATCCATCCACGTATGCACAGATTTAAGACCGTTAGTCAATTTTAACGGCAGGGGTTAATTTGTTTAAAATTAGCACTTTTAAGGACCGAATTGGGAAGTTTTAAATGAAGGGGACCAAAATGGAAAAACCCTACGAAAATAGGGACGCTTAAGTGGTTTTAACCTAATAAGAAAGCATAGTATCAAATGAATGTAAAAAAAATTATGTGTGTCAAAGTATCATTTTTCTTTTTTATTATTTCCTTCCTTCATTTTCTTCATCTACTCTTTCCACCCACTTTTTACATTATTTTCTTCACTAACTTTCTCCACCTAATTTCTCCATTAACATTTTTTTTTATTTTCTCCATCCATTTCTTCATCTAATTTCTCCACCTACTTTTTATATTAATTCTTTCACTTATTTTCTACACTTACTTTTTCTATCCACTTTTTAAAATTATATTTTATTTTCTCTAGTTTTTTCACCTACTTCTTATATTATTATTTTTATCTACTTTCTCTGCTCATAACTCATAACTCTGTAAATACTCACATACTCTTCACTCCATTTTTACCCACACATACACACAACACATATCTACACAATATACATCTCTTTTTCTCCATACCATTCCTACTTACATACACATATTTCTTTTCCACTACATCATCACTCTTTTCTAACAACACATCTCTTCTCTTTAGTACCACCATTTTTTCTAACACACATATTTTCTCATCACATCACCACTCCATTCCATAGCTTTTTAATTTCATCACTTTTACCTCACTATCATCATTTATCATTTTCTTTCTCCATACAAAATCATCATCAAACACTCCAACAAGATCATACACAACCACATCATCATCTTCATCTCCTAAAGTCTCCATTTTTTTTCTCACATTGGTTGGGCTATCCTTACTTTCTTCATCCAAGTTCTTATTCTTCCATTTCCCTTTTTAGTTCGAATTATGTTGATAGAGTTTGTTTTTTTATTTGACTTTTGCATTTTTATGTTTGATTGTCATGATTTAGATTTTCTTAATAATTGAAAATTTTACAATAATTTTGATTGTCATATATCAACTCTCATATTTGTTTGATAATTGAATTTTCATAATAATTAAAAATATTGATTATCATTTGCTTGATAAATAAATATAAAAAAAAATTAAAAATGATTTTCTTATAAATAAATGTAAATATTCGTGTAATTGTTGTTTGTCATGATCTTTTTTAATCATGTCAAAATTACTAAAAATTATAGACATACAAAATAAAAAATAATTTTATTTTTCACATGTTTTTTTTGTACATTTGATTATCTTTCACAAGAATATAAATAAATCATATCACCACGACGTGATTTCATTGAGAAGAAGTCAACTTCATTAAAATATCATGTGAGAGCAACATGATTTTGGTATATAACATTTTAAAGTTAAAGTAAAGTCAAGTAACACAATTTTAATTCAATACATTTTAAACTAGTCATATAAAAATAATACAATTTTATTTTAGTTTTGATAGAAATCATGTCAACATGACACGACTTCACCTTAAAATGATTTATATTAAAATCGAGTCACTTTAACAAGACTCCAACTTACATCTGGTGTTAACGTTAGTTGTTGTACTTGACATAAAAACATGGTAAGATAGATCTATTGTACAACATTCTATAAAAAAAATATGGAAGAATGTGGGAGTTTATACATGAAAAATGCCAAACCCAAAAGTTCAACTTCATCCTTTTCACTGCAAGTTCTTTTGTTTCCTTCACTTCCAATTCTTACATGAAGCTAATCTAATCACACCTCAGAACATACAACCCAACTACTTCCACCACAAAACTTCACCCCCTTCTCTTTCATGTCTCTCCTCACCCTCTGCGCCTCTTCCATCCTTCCCACACTCGCATACATCTTCCCCAGCAGCACATAATTACCAGCATTCCGAGGCTCCACCTCCGCCAACGCCCGCGCCGCAACCTCCGCTAGCCTCAACTCCCCAAAATTCCTACAAGCCCCGAGCAGCGCCCCCCACGCCTTCGCCGTCACCTCCACTGGCATCCCCCGAATCACCGCATACGCCTCCTGCAACCTACCCGCTCTTCCCAAAACATCCACCAAACACGAGTAATGGTCGCTCCCGGGCTCCACACCATACTCCCCCCGCATCCTCGCAAAAAACCACAGCGCCTCATCCGCCAAACCAGCATGACTGCAAGCCTTCAAAACCCCGAGAAACGCAATTCCGTCGGGCCGCACGCCGGCGGCCTCCATCCGCCGGAAAGTCTCCAGCGCGGACTCCGCCTGGCCGTGGAAAGCGCAGGCTGAAATCAAACTGCTCCACGCAACCACGTCCTTGTCCTCGTCCCTCATTGTCGAAAACATCAAAGTGGAACAACGAAGAGAACCGCATCTTCCGTAGGCTTCGACCAAGGCGCTGCTGAACTGGTGGTGCGGGTGGATGGAGTTCCTGACAGCGTAACCGTGGATCTCTTTGATTAGGTTGAGAGCGGCGAGGTTGACGCAGGCGGGGAGGAGAGATAAAAGTGTAATTAGGCGTGGTTTGAGGTTGTGGAGGAGCATTTGGCGGTAGAAGGAGATGGATTGGAGGGGATGGGAGGGGGCGAAGGCGGAGATGATGGGGTTGAAGGTGGAGTCGGTGGGGGAGGTGTCGAGGGAGTAGAAGAGGCGGAGGGCGAGGGAGAGGTTGTTATTGTGGGCGTGGAGGGAGATGATGGAGTTCCAGACGACGACGTTTCGGTGTGGGTGGGGTATTTGGAGGAAGAGGTGATGGGCGAGTGGGAGGGAGAGGCGGGAGCCGTAGAGGTGGAGAAGGGCGGAGGCGACGAAGGGGTTGGAGAGGAAAGAGGACTTGGCGGCGTGGGCATGGAGGGAGGTGGCGAGGAGGGGAAGGTTGAGGGCGGTGCAGGACTTGAGGGTGAGGGAGAGGAGATGGGGGTCCATGGGGAGGAGGAGGGTGGAGTGGAGGTGTTGGAAGAGGGAGATGGCCGTGTCGTGCCTAGAGTTGGACACGTGCGATGACATTAGCTTTGTGTAGTGTAGTAAGACCTGGTGGGTGCCGGAGTACCACACCATCATCGTTCACTGTCTTTGACCACTATGGCTTCTCTATCAAAAAGTTTAACCAGTCATCACGATTATCATATTATAGCATCTACTTTTCTTTTTTTATTATTTTTTTAAAATAGAAATATTAATAAAATTTAATGCAATTAACTAGAAAAAGGACGGTAATATTATTTAAATTTAGTTCCAATTAAAAAGATAAAAATTATTATTCACTTCGACGTGATTTCATATAATCATATTATTTTTCCATGAAGAAATTTCGAGTTAGCACGTGGGGAAGAATTAGAGAAATCAGAATCTATGTCAAGATTACGTATAATGCCTCAACCCAACAGGTAGATCTTCCTCTTTCTATCTTTTCCCAATTTCAATATTTGATTGATACGCCAATAAGAATATATTGAAACACTGGTTTTTAGTGCTTCAAACAATAGTCCGTACTTAAAGGCAAGAAAATAGGAAGCTATTGAGACTTTTCGGCATCTGGTTGGGCGGTGTTATCTCCAGTAACTGCTGTGAAATTGCGTCTTTCCTCAGAGGTTGCTGTGATAACTGGCATCCACACATCAGCTGTATCACTCAACAGTGATTGCACCTGTGGATCTGAAGCCATTGATGTCGATATCATCTCATCAAGATCATCTAATCTTGCTGATAATTTGTCCAATTCCTTGGCAATTTCCACCTATTTAGATAAGCAAGAAAATAAAATAACAAAACCAGAATGTTATTTCCTTTTGTTGAGGTTGTGTTTGTTAACTTGAACTACTAACTAACCCTCATTTACACTAATCATAATCCTGACCAATTAAGAAATAGCACATCATAAGAAAAGAAATATGATAGGTAATCCTAAACGAGGAAATAAGAAAACTACTTCTGAGGATAATCCAAGATATGATAAAAACTTTCACATTCTAACCCATGTCAACACGTATAAGACAACTCTACATCGATTAATGGCTAAACTATAAAGTGAAAACCACCTCGTTAAGGTGCTGGGTTGACTTTGAAGGAACTTTTGTAACCTCTACTCCAAGGGTTTCAATTTTAGAACGGAGCTCAACTTCTTCTTGATTCGTCAGTTCTTCAACCTACACATTTTACCATAAAGAACTCATGAGTATATTATACAACAGCCATTATTAAGACATTACATTGGAAGTTAAACTGTGGATGGAATCCACTGAAGAAACATGTATATGTAACAATCTTCAATTTATGCAATAGAAATGACTAATATTAAGTGATTTAGAAGTTAGCAATTTGTAGAAGCAACGACCATAGTTATTAAAATCATGAGTAAAACAAATCAAATTCATCGAGGTGAAAAATGTAGTCTACTACTCTTTTTATGTTTACAAGAAAATGGGCATCAAGTTAAATCTAATTATAAGAAACAGGATTATGATAGGTATTCAGACCTATAACAAAATAAGCTTTAGAAACTGCAGATCTTTATTATAACAACACACCAGGTTTCCTCTAATGTGAAGAAACCAAACACATACAACTTCTGATTATTCGAGAGAACCAGACTCTCCACTCCTTCTACTCTTTTCAGAATTTACAAAAACAATGAAAAACTACTAAAACAACCGCCTACATAGACTTTATAAAAGTCTGAGACAACAAAACCTACTCACAAACACTTATAACTGTTTGTCCCTTTTATTTCTTCTAACATAACTGTTCCTTTTATTTCTTCTAACATAACTGTCCCTTTTATTTCTTCTAACATAACTGTCCCTTCTATTTCTTCTAACAAAAACGTTTCTCTTGAACCTATCAGATTAAGATCATAGTTACATGAAATATAGATCACATAATACTATTAAGATATTCTTCTCCGCAACTACAGTACAATAAATCCAGTTCATTACACTGTAAATGGTTATGTAAAATTCACAGTACAGATTCTCCATAGAGAAATCCAGAGCTCCATAATTTGAACATAAAGGCTATATATTTTTTCTTTTTGTGTACAACATCCTCAGTTTAGAGTCACTGGTAAATATCCTAGAAACAGCCTCTCCTATTGCAAGGGAAAGGATGTGTATTACTTACATCTACTGCTCATGAACATGGCTGCCCTTATCATTTTGATAGAGCATCCTCAAATTTGAACAGTTGAAAAGAGCATCAGAAGTGCCAGTTGATCACATGGACAATAATTCACTAATTAGAGGCTCAAGTGGATCAAGAAAGACTTTAAGTGAAACCATTAAAAAATATTAATTCTACTATCTTAAAGATATTAATTTTGACAGAACACAATAGTGATGTTTGATCCATGTGGCAACCCTATCTAACGGGAGGTTTTGGTAGTCCTTGTATGATGTCCACACTAATGCTCCTTCCCTCCGAACTTTGAAAACAAACAATTACTTTTATCAACGATCAATCAATAACTTGGTCCAAACACATTGCACAGTATTAAAGGTAGATATGAATACTTTTTCATTTTCCTTGCATCACTATTATCAAAAAATCATTCATAATTGAAACATGGACAAAGGAGATATAATGATGACATGAAAAATGAGTGATAGGTCATGAGTTGATGAAAAGGATGTGGCTATATGTCAATGCATTTACAAAGATATTATAAAGTCCGGACAAACATATTACAGTATTAGAACTTTAGGGTATACTAACTATATTAGATGATGGCATAACGGTGAATACAAGCAGTGGCTGCACAGTCAAAATTTTGGATGCTTGAGTCACGCAGCCATCCTAGATATAATGAAAGCTAACAAACACAAGAACTCATGCAGCTAGAAGAAGGATGATCAAAGAAACCATTCTCAAAAGGGAAAGGACGATGTCTGATGAAAGTTAATGACTGCAACTTCATGCTAGGTATCCTTTTAATTCATAAATACCTATTTTGTTTGAATTCTTCAATAAGACTTTAAAGTTTTGATATAATAATACTTATTACATCTCACGAAGAACGATTGACTGCCAATTGTTCATCTAACACTCGCATTTATCATACAGATTGAGATAATGACATATCAGAATAACAGGAAAATTGCTTTCATCTCCCAAATTCATAGATTTTAAGCACAAAGAAACATGAAATTACAAAGCATGATTATTTTGGCTCTAGAACGATTCTGTCCCCAGTCTTCAATGAATTACACAAACAGCAACAGACAAAGAAGATTTGCCATTTAGCCCACCACACAGTTGTAGAAACCCATTATTTTCCACAAAAGAAACAACAAACTCTCACGAGTCAATATGAGTAATATTAAGCAAACTGAGGAAAACACACCGCTGATGCAATTACATTCAGGGTAACAAGGATTCACCACAATCACTAACCTCAAAAGGCAAAAGTTGTAAAAACAAAGGGAGTACAATAGAGAATGTAAAATTCAACTGTATTGAAGCACGAAAACCGAATAAAATAGCAACAGAAACGAAATTAACGGATCTCAGAATCATAAGATGGTAAACAGTGAGATACCCAAATGATAAAATTCCATAAAAAAGGAAAATTGAAGGTTAATTCGAAATTGGAACAAGATATAGAAAAACGAATAAGAAATTGAGATGAAAAGACGAACCTGCTGGAGAAGATTCGAGAGAAGCTGAAAGAGCTGAGCATCGGGTTTGCCTTCCTCTCCCATGGGATTTCTCTGAAACCGCTCTGATTAGTGTGGCTGTTGAAGCTTTCAAAGACGCTCTCCCGTTTTCTCTCTCTTTCCCCTGTTTTAGAAGAACAGAGAGGAAGTAAGAGACAAGACCTTGTGAGAAAAAAAACACATCTCTAAATCTGAAAAAAACTGATAAAAAACATATCTCTAAATCTGAAAAAAACCTGATGAGATATTGACGGTTAATTAGTATCTGCATTTAATAATTTTAGGCTTAATTAAATTTTAAGTAATTAATAAATTTGTAAATTATTAATAAATTTGTTAATTTTTTTTTCTTTTATAGTTTTTCTGTTAACATAATAATCATTGTTTTACTTAGTTGTTGTCACATATAAAATTATAAATTTACTAAATTAATAAAATTATGAAATTATAAATTTACAAAGTTATCAAACTATAAAGTTATTAAATTATAAATTCATAAAATTATAAATTATAAATTACAAAATTATAAAATTATATTAAACGAAAATAACAATGTGTTGAGGCAATATAACAGTCATTTTATCTAATTAAAAATCATATCATTTAATTAATTAATAGAAAAATCTAACATATTCGATTGAAAAGTTTTAAATAGTTTAGGATTCAATATACCATCAAAATTTAATATAATTCAAATTAAAAGTTTTCAAATTTATAAGAAATTTAAAACTTAAATGAAGTATTAAAATAATAATGAAAATGTAAACTTTGTATTTACTCCATAAAGAGGTTTACTTTTAAATATAAAGTTTAGATGAGTTCAACCAAACCTAATTTTGGTTAATATAATCAGTTAGTATTTTTTTTGTTATATTGTTACTAGGCTTGTTATATATATATATATATATATATATATATGGGGTTTGTTAACACGCATACGTCTGTTTTTCAGTTAGTACGTTTTAATAATGTGTACCGGATTATAGTAGACAAAAATACCCTCATTTATCATGGATTCTAAGTTTTAAGGTCAAGGATATTTAAATAATTGTCATTCTCAAAACTAAAAAAAAAAAAGAAACCCCAAAACCCTTACTCACCTCCCTCATTTCTCTGTCATCTCTCTCACTCCAACATTTTCCCTCTCATCCCTACTATTGTCCCAATTAAAAAAAAAAATCAGAAACCATTTGTCATCAGAGATATTTTCTCTCTTATCTCAACATTTACTCTGTCATCATTCCAACATTTTTTCTCTCATCTCAACCCAATTGAAGATGGTGGTAGCAATTTGAATCAGAAATATTTTTTAAAAATTGAAAAAGTTTACTCTTTTATAATCATTTTATATTTACTAATGTGTGTAAAATGAATATAAACTTTGTCATTTTATGTTACTCTTTCCAAATCTCAAAGGTAAAAAATGATTTTAATGTTTTTTATCTTTCACAGTGGTTCAATATTTTTTTTTTCTTATCATAACTTTAATTACATTTTTTTCTTTCTAGTTATTAAGGTTTAAATAGATATTCTCAATTTTATCAAATTAAATAATTTTTAATCAAATGTTATCACTATTCCTTTTTAATATTTTTATATGTGAGAATATTTGATTCTCAATTTTAGTGGTTTAATTGCATAAATTCTTAATTGATTACGTGACTTAAAATATTTATCATTTTCTTCATTGTCTTTGATTTTTAGTGTTTCTTTCTTTCTTTTGTTTTTGTTTGAAGAATTTTTGTTTTTGTTTAAAATTTTTTTATTATCTCTCAATAGTTTGACAGTTTGATATTTTATTATTAAGATTAAATCTTTTAACGCTATGTATTAAAATAAGATTATCTAAGCAAATCTTATTCTAAAGTTTAACAAACTAAATGAAATAACATTTAACAACGTGAATCATCTAGGATAAAAACCTAAAGTGTTAAACACTATAATTAAAATTATCCTAAATGTTATGTATTACTTAAACATATGGTGCCTAAACACTCACGTATAATGTCTAAATGCTTAGAATCGTCTAAAAATTTAATGTATGTACATAGTAGTACTCTTGTCGGTTGTGTTGTGCTCTATTTTTTGTGCAAATCATCTCAGTACAATACTTTTATTCAAAAGCCTGTATTAGAATCAAAAGAACGCTCATATATAGAAAGATATTTTAGAAACGTTTCCTTAATACATTTTGTCTGTCTCTTCCATGCACAACATATTTGCCTCTGCAAGACTCAACATAGCTTTTGACTTCATACAAAAAGGCTATATCCCTACGTGAAAGTCAAAGCTCTGAGTAATGGATCTTTTCTAAAAAAATCCCATATAAAAAGGATTGCATGAAGAGAAGAAAATCAAGAATTATTTTTTGCATTCTCTCAAGTTGGTTTTTCTGAGCTTACATCGCCTAACGATTGTTCTTTGAAAAAGAAAAGTTTCATTACAATTTTTTTTATCTTGTATCTTGAAAAATACTTTGTTATTTCTAATATTCAGAAGTGAAATCAAATACTTATAAGTTTAACTTAGTGAGGTTAAACTATCTAGTAAGTTGGACTAGTTTATATCAGGAGTGGTGGTACTCGTCCTAACCAGTTAGGTTAGTTGTAATACAAGGAGTGGTTAAATTCGTGTGTAATCTTTTGAGATTAGAGGAACCCCTTAAAGGTGCTTAAGAGAGGATTGGACGTAGCTTAATTTGAAATGAACAAGTATAAAAATAAACATGTTTTATTGCTTTTATTTTTAAAGATTTTCCTAAAAGTTGTTTGAAATACTTAATTGTTCAACTAACCCCTGCAAAAAAGCTTAAACACTTATGTGCGAAAAGTTTTAAAAATGTTATTCAACCCCTCACCCCCTTTTAGAGCTTTTCCTGTATTTCAGTTGGTATTAAAGCCAACCTTAAGGGTTATCTGAACCTGAAGCGTCGAAACAAGTAAACGAGTCTCCAGATGAGAAAAGAAAGCCTTGTGGGTCACATCATTTAGTGGTAAAAAATCATCCTCCTAAAAAGATCATTGGTGATCTTAAGGGAGATATTAAGACTAAAGCTTTTTACAAGAAAATACCTAAACCTCTCATTTCTCAAATCGAACCGTCTAACATTAATGGAATATTGAAGAATGATTCATTGTTAAAGTCTATGTAGGAAGAGTTGGATCAGTTTAAGAAGAATGACGTTTCAAAGCTCCTCGAGTTGCCACAAGGAAAGCATGTTGTTGGAGCCAAGTGGGTCTTCAAGAACAAGTTAGACGAGAATGGCAAAGTTGTAAGAAACAAGGCAAGACTTGTAGCCAAGGGATACTCATAATAGGAAGGTATAGACTATACAGAAACCTATGCTCCTATTGCCAATTTAGAAGCAATTAGAATTCTATTATCATTTACTGCTTATAGTAAGATCAAATTATTTCAAATGTACGTTAAAAGCACCATTTTAAATGGTGATATCATGGAAGAAGTTTATGTTGAACAACCCCCAAGGTTTGAGTGCTCTACTACCCCAAAAACGTTTTTGAACTAAACAAAGCATTGTATGGTTTAATACAAGCTTTTAGAGCATGGTATGAACGCTTAAGCTCTTTCTTAACACAAATCCGTTTTTCAAGGGGTAAAGTAGACACTACATTGTTTCGCAAAAACCTTGACAATGATTTCACCATTGTTCAAATTTACATTAATGATATAATATTTAGTACTACTAACGAATCTCTCAAAAAAGATTTATCTAAGGTAATGCAGAACGAATTTAAGATGAGAATGATGGGAGAATTGTAATACTTCCTAGGTCTATAAATCAGGCAAGAGCCAAACGCTATCTTCATTCACTAGGTGAAGTACATTAAGGAGCTTCAAAAAAAGTTTAAGTTGGACGAAGCAAAGAAGGTGAAGACTCTAATTTATCCAACAACCGGTTTAGGGCTAGACAAAAGCTTTACAAAAGTGGACAACATCGTCTATCAATAGATGATAGGTTCACTTTTATACCTTACTACATCTAGGCCTGATATAATGTTTAATGTCTGCATATGTGCTAAATTTTGATCAGATCCTAGAAAAACTCATATAACTGCTATCAAACAAATTTTTCTTTATCTTATTGGAATTACTAAACTTGGTCTATGCTTCAAAGGAAGAGAAACTTTCAAGTTATAGGGATATTGTGATGTAGTCTACATTAGAGATAGGATTGAAAGGAAGAGAACCAATGGACGATGACATTTCATTGGAGGCAACCTTGCCTCTTAGATGAGCAAGAAACAAGGGAAAATAACCCTCTCGATAACTAAAACATAATACATATAAGCTGAGTTACTACTTTAAACTCTTATGGATCACTAATAAGCTCTTGGACTATAATGTCAACGAGAGTATGATTCCTATTTGTTATGATAATAATGATGCTATAAGTTTATCTAAGAATCTAATTTTGCATTCACGTGCTAAACATATTGAAATAAACATCATTTCATTCGAGATCATGTGCAAAAAGGATACTATGAATTTATAGTATGTAAACACAGAAGATCAACTTACTGATATTTTTATAAAACCCTTAGTTGAAGAAAGACTTATTTGTCTAAGAACCCTTTTAGGCATGAGCTCGTTGAATGAATGAGTTTGATTCAATACATTTATCATGTTTATAATGTATGACATATAGTGTCTAAGACTTATCGTCTAAGACATGACATCTAAAGACATCATACTCAATTTTATAGTTTAAGACATATCGTCTAAGGACACATCATACAACATGCATAACATCGTTTAGCACTAAGCTCAAAAGTAGGCCCAATACGAAGACTATCTAGATCAAGGATGATTCAAATTCCTACCAGCTCAGCTGATGGGATACCCCCTAGCCATGGTCAAACACTTTTAAGGAGAGTTGAATTCATTTGTAAAAGATGGGCCTATACTCTTTCTCTTGGGGCAATCATGAAGTATCTAGAGTAGGAATGATTTTTGGACTTTGTATTTTGGGCCAAGTAGTCTAGGATTTATTTAGACTTTGTATTATGGGCCAAGTAATGTAGGTTTTATTTTGGTTTGGGCCAAGTAATGTAGGATTTTAAGACCGTTTGGGTAAACAAAGGTCAAGGCCCAATGTTGACCCAAAGTGGATGTTCATGGGCTTAAGTTGACCATGTTGTTAAAGTTTTAACCTACCTTGGTGGACAAGAGTGTGTAGGACCTCCCATGTGAGAGTGGTCATGAGTCATGCTCACATTGGAGAGGATTTTCCATAGTTAGTGGCCACATGTCACTCTAGGAATGAAGAAGATTCTCCATAGGTAGTTGTCACATATCCTCCTCTTATTGAAGCAGAAACAACTCTTCAAGACAATTGTGTTAATCCAGAAACGTACATTCTTATAAAATTTGCTTTTGATAATGAAGCCCCCAAAACATTGGATCACACAAAGGGTATCAACCAAAACAAACCACCAAGCCTTACCAAACCAATCAATTCTACCGCAAAACCATTAACCACTAAGCCCTACCAAACCAACCAGTCCTACCACCAAGTCGAACACCACAATTTTCTAGCCCACCTTCTCAAAAAGTTATCCATACCCTGCAACCCATAACCACCATGCCACTAGACACCACTTTAACCTTACCTCTCTTACCTAATGTCCCAACCTCCACAACCATCCTTAATCATGTTCATCACTTCTTTACTGAAAACATTGTGCGAAAAGAAGAACAAATTGTCACCATGTTCCAAATGGAAGAACAAAGAGCTTAAATTTAACACTCTTCTCAATGCCCTAAACGCCCTAACCTCTTAACTTTTCCCTAAACCTGAGCAACCACAACCATCACCCCTTTCGTTGGGCCATGATGTCATATTTTCAATCTTTTTGATGTTTATCAAATAAGGAGGAGAAAATATTATGCTAAATAGTTTTGGGAGTCAGTAATTCTAGGGGAGAATATATAATTTCAGGGGGGAGATTTTTTTTTTTAATTACATGTACATTGATTCATTTTAGATAAATTCATCAATGTTATGCTTAATTCTTTCTCCACTCTGATACTTTAATCATTTTATGAGTCATTGCTTGCAAATACATGCTTTGTTATGATTTTACGAATACTCTTATGCAATGAATATATTGATTTATAACTTATGGGAAATCACCTTTCAATCATATAGATAAAACTATTATGATTTTTATGATTCAATTCATATATATTTTGATACCTTATTTGCTATGATAATATAAATTTCTCTTTCACTTGTTTATAAGATATTATGACATTTTAGAGAACTCTGATATTTATATCCTAGTACTATGATAACTTTTTCATACACAAACGCTCTAATGAGTTTTTATATAATCATCATTGCTTTGATTCAAGTACTTTGATAATCTATTTCATATTAGCATATGTATTTGTTAGACATAAAAAAAATGAAGATTGTTAAGACAATATCATCTAAGCAAACCTTGTTCTAAAGTTTAACAAAGCGTCTATATGAAATAGCTTTTAACAACGTGAATCATCTAGGATAAAAACGCAAAGCATTAAATGCTATACATTAAAATTATCCTAAATGTTATATTACATAAATAGATAGTGTCTGAAGGATTACTCACTTATCAAAGGAGATCATCACCAAAATAACACATCAATAGACAAATTGTCTCCTCCAATGTGGATACTAGGTTTTGATTTGGTGTTATTTAAGTTTTGTTTAGGTTATATTTATACTTAAAAGTTTAAGTTAGACTTTTTTTAAACTACAAATTTTAAGTTAAACATTTTATTATTTATTTCGATTTTGAATTTTTTTTTTGTGTATTTAAATTGAACAATTTGAAATATATATTCTATCTGAAAAATTTCTTGCATTTTAAGTTTTGGTTCCATGACTAAAAAATAAAATTAAGAAAATAACAAATTTAAATTTATTATAGTCACGTATTTAAATTGACTGTTATTTTGCAAATATATGAAAGTTTAAGTTTATTAAACAATAACATACTTAAAATTTGAGTCTTTTAGCGAACAATAAATTTAAAATTCAAATACATTAATCAATAATATACTTAAGATTTAAGATTCCTGAATCTTCATTTTTCATAAAATAGATTTGAAAAAACAAACTTAAATCATCTGGAAAGGTAAATAGAAGAGACATTTTGAGCAACATATAGTAAACATTTATAATGTACTTGAGTTTATTTGTGAAATGATTCAAACTACATATCTCTGTCGTATTTCCAGCATAAACTTATCATACAAAAAAAAATATATAAAAAAGATGTTATGTGTCTGACGGATAAATTTGTATATGTCATGATTAATAATTAAAACAAAAACAATTTTCATATTTGATACTTTGTTTTATAACACTTAATCAAAATTACCTGGAGTGCAATGAACTTTCATCTAACATAAAGCTTTCATGTTCATCATTTTTGTGCTCATCTTCTCTTTGTTTTTTCCATAAACCTATACAAATCCAACAACTCTACTGCAAATTGTGTGTTCGTTTTTGCTCTTCTCCACGTGGTTTTGTTCTTCTCCACATGGACCACTGTGTTCTTTGTCTCATCATCGATGTTGTCTTTGTTATCATTTATTTTGCCTTTTCTTAGAATAGTAATATTAATACACTTGCACATCAACCATCTTTATTCTTCTACATTTTTCCCAGAATATTAGATCATTATCACCCTTTTTTGCTTTGTGAGCCAGTAGAGCTATATTATACGTACATTGCTGGAATCCGGAAAGAAAAAAAGAAGAGATGATACTGAAAATGGTGGTTCTGGTGACATCTCCAATGAAAGATATTCCTTTACCACTTACCATCGAACATATTAATTATAATTTTCTTCTAGTCATAATAATAATAATAATAAATAATACTAAATATTAAAAAGAGTATAGACATCAACATTATTATTATTACTATTATTTGAATTTAAATTTAAAGTAGAATAAAATCTTTTGAAAAAATTCTTATAATATCCATACTGTATTTTATTTAAAGTATGACAAGACAATATAGTTATATATATATCGTTAGATATCAGATATGTTTTTAAATCCCTTGTTATCTTTTTTGACAACTATAAATGCAGCTACGTTCTCCACAAATGTATTGTGTCTTGAGAGTAAAGCAAATATGGCACACTCCCAAATTCAAAAGGTGGAAGCCAATGTGCATATCAAGGCTTCTGCAGATCAGTTCCATGATGTTTTATCCAACAGGACACACCATATTGCCAACATTTTTCCTAAAGTAGTAAAATCTGTTGAAATTCATAAAGGTGAATGGGGTACTGAGGGATCCATCATCTCCTGGAGCTATTCACACGGTATGTGATTTTGCATCCACTTATATATTTTATATCGGTCTTATCTCTTTAATCGATGTGAAACTTCCAACAAATACATTAATATTGAATAAATTTATGATTATAGTTGTTTTTTATTTTGAATAACAGATGGGAAAATTTGTGTGGCCAAGGAAGTGGTTGAAAGCATAGAGAAGGAAAAGAATAAAACAGTGTTCAAGGTTATAGATGGTGACCTACTGAAACATTACAAGAACTTCAAGCTTATAGTGCAAGCTACTCCAAAGGAAGATGGAAGTGTTGTGAATTGGGTTCTGGAATATGAGAAACAAAATTCTCACACTCCTGACCCTTACACCTTATTGGAATTGGGAATTGAGATGACCAAAGAAATTGGTGCTTATCTAACTAAATGAATGCCAATATTATGCTATATGAGAAATAACAAATAAATTATGTGTTATGTGACTTAACATAATCCCATCAATTACAAAGCTTAAAAGCTTAATAAGTTGTATCAACCACCTACTTATATGGTGAAGCTGTGTTGTGTCTTTGTAACCTACTTATATGGTTTCATTATAAAAACATTGCACTGAATTTTATATATTTATTTTAATTTTAAAAATTTAATTTCTCCTAAATAGTAATTATTGAACTAAATAAATTATATCTTATAGGAAAATGTAATTTATACTTCGAAATAAAATAGCTATTGATAATAATTTAAAAAAATGATATAGTTAAACTAGTTTAGAATAGTTCAAATTTAGTTTAATTCACCTAAATCATGATCTAATTAATTAAGTTAAATTCAATTAAATCGTTGTACAATTTAGTTGAGTTTTCTGAACTCACTTTTAACAATTCTCATTATCATTCTTGGCTACTGCAAAACTAGATCCCATACAAAAGCTAAGATGGTGAAAAGGTTCTCTAAGACTCTTCTATTGCACCACTATAGATTTCAACTCTTACCTCCACAGAGTTATGGAATGACGCGTGTGTCCTTATCTTTTTCTTCCATCTTCTTCCTCATGCACCATCACTCCTCTCTCCCTTTCTTCTTCGGTCCATCACATTCAAATTCTATTACTGTTAATTATATAGAATTTAGATTACTAGATAAATTAAATGTTATCTAAAAAATTTATTTATAAATTATTTATCTGCGACTAAAGTTAAATTATTTATAAATTTTTATACATAAAATTCGTTTGTAAGTTTGATGCCTAAGGATGAAAACCTTTCAAATGGTTGTTATTTATACATAATGATAATGAGACTAGGTAAGTGAAACAAAACATTATATACAGATTTTACATATAAATTTTATAATTATTAAAAGATTTTCTTATTCCTTCCCATCTATTATATTGAAAAAAACCAGTGGAAAAAAATTATTCTTTCTCTTTTTTTTTTATGTTAGATTCAAACGTGTTCATCTCCCTTCATGCCATTGGTGTTCCTCTCCCTTTTCTTCTTCTTTTATCGATGTCTCCTATCTTCTTCCTCCCTCAATGACCCTATTTCTTCCTCCACCGATATCCTTTCTTCTCTTTTACTAATGTCTTCTTTTTCTCTTCTTTCTCAACTCTTCATACTAAAAATACATTTTAAAATTATGTTTTAAAATACAAAATAAAATATATCTTGTACAATTCAAAATACAAAATACAAATTCTATATTAAAAAATGTATAATCTAAAATATAAAAAATTATTTTGAAATATAATCTTTATATTCTTGAATACATAATCTGAAATATAAGTTTTTGTATTTCGGATCAAACACTAGTAGAAAAATAGGATTTTATGACGACTCTATTATGACAGAAAAAAATCATCCATCATAATAGATTAACTGATGACATTTTTGTAATAAAAGAGAAACTTATTATGACAGAGTTATAGATATCAGTCATAATATTACATGCGGTGGTAAATTAGTAAATAAATGCAAAACTTATTATGACATATATTGGAATACCTATCATAATAAATATCTTTTATGACAATTTTTAACTATGTATTATGACTGATTTTCAAAAACCTGTCATAATATTTCTGACCCTGATTTTCCATCTTCCAATTTCAGTCGCGATATTTGACGCCCACTCTCCTTCGAGATCTGTTATTCACTCTCATTCTCGTCGTTGCGCTTCATCTTCAAGGTTTCTCACCATTGACGGCATCAAGGGGCCACCTGCTCCTCCACTGTTAAACCATCATGAGCTGTCGTACGTCAATCGATGACCATTCCTCCTCCGCAGTAGCCACAACGAGCACCTCCTTGTTGCGCCTCACCTAAGGTTCTAAATACAGTGCGCTAGCCCGCGACCTTCGTGCCTCACCTAGGTCATTCTCAACAATTCAATGGGAGTACGTAACTGAATTGTGAATTCTCGATCCAAAATCGACAATGTCTTGGGGTTTGGGTTGGAAGAGACCTTCGGAGATCTTCCACCTCACTCTCAACTATGGCACCGACAATCCGCTAGAGAATATCGCTCGCACTTCATCCTTTAAAGTCATATATTAAGATAAAACGAATCAAAATTAGTTCTATTGAAAATATGCTTTAAATATAAAATACTTCTTACGTAGAAAGTTTATATCCTACAAAATTCATATTAGAACATAAAAAAAAAGTGTTGATTTACAATATAATTGAATCATTGTTTTATTACTTGTTTTTTTAATTTTCTTGTGAAGAGAAGATAGAACTACAAGTATCAAAGCTTCCACTCAACAAGCATAATGCATGATCTACCTAGTTTGTTGGGTATCATACAAACCAAACAAACACAACTAAAATAAAGATGGTAAACATAATACTGAAAATAGACAAAAATTAAAATTTTACTAGTGAAAACTTACAATTTCTCTCCCTACAATTTTTAAGAGAAATTTTTCAATGCTTAAAACAATATAAAGGAGGAAGATAAATGAGGTTTTGGAGTGTTTTAGGAAGAAACCAAGGGGTTTATTTTATAGCATGGGAAGGAAACTCCAAGATTAGTCTTCACCGACACTAGTGCAAAAATGACTTTTATGATAGGTAAAAATGACCTATTATGATAGGTAACTTTGGCATCATAGTTCTAGGCATCATAATAGGTCAACAGATTTTATGACTTACTAGAAAAGTTCGTCATAATAAGTTCAACATATTATAACATTCTTCCTATCACCTATCATAATAGGTTTAGTGTATTAATCTACATATACCTATCATAATATGTAATGTTTTATGATATAGATCTTTTCACCTATCATAATATGTCGAATATTTAAAAAAAATATATTATATATTTAACATATCCAATCAATAAATTGTAGTTCATATTCTACAATTTAATACATTATTTCTACATCAAACTATACTTAAATCTAAATATTACATTAATCTATATATGCTTCTAAATTCTAGCCAAATTTCTACAATTTACTAACATTTTCATATTTAATAAGTTCTCTCACTCTGGCATCAAAATCTTCAGCTTGGGTCCTCTCGACCCTCTCCCGTGCTTGAACTAGTTGTGATCACCTACTTAATCTCGTCAACAACGAATTTGACCTGGCTTTCTTCCTAAAACATCCGAAAGATATAAAAGAAAAAACTGAAACATTGGAACACATCCAAAGCAAATTTATAAAATACTACAGGAAAGGAAGGGGAAAAAACAAAAAAGACATAGGAAATGGATCAATGATTACCTAAGCATCTAAAAAAACAACTAGTAATACTCATTAGGTAATATCCATATTATTTATAAAAAATAATATTATTTAATTTATTTTTATAAAAAATATAGATATTATTTTTAAATACTCTTTTGTAAAAATATTTATACTTAATTAATTTTAATCTTATAAAAAAACACATTAAGAAAAACATAGTTAATAATATATAATAATGTAATATGTTAGAAAATCATTTTTAATAAAAATATCATTATAACATTTATATAAATAATAATTTGAAAAAAGACAATATTATTCCATTTTGAGAAAAAATGAGATTAAATTGAATCAATGAGATAAATATAAGAATTAAATTAAAATCAACACAATAATACTTGATACGTGAGAGTGTGGTGACACTAACAGTAATATTTGTAATACCAAAAACTTAAAACGAGACAAAAAAAAAATTATACAAAACAAATTAAATTTTTAAAATTAAAAATGTAAAAATTAAGTTATAAAAGATTAATTTTTAAAAAGTAACGACCAACTTGATATACTAGGAAAGTGGAAACTATCATATACTAATTAAGCCTATCAAATATTATTTAGTGTTATATGGGGGAATTAAATAGAGAAAATGTGCTTTTTGAAGATAAGAAAAAAATCAGCATATTTTAAATATTATTAAAATATTATTAAATATTATTAAAAATTGTGCCCACATCTTTATTAAATATTATTAAAATAATTGCGCGAGAGTATTTTAAAGGACAATGATATTTTCACAACACTTTTTGACAACTTCTTTTACAACGGGACGTATCATCATTTTATTGGTCTATTTAAATTTATTTAAAAATATTTAAAACGGACCAATCACAAGCTGCCACGTATGCGTTGTCGAAAAGTTATTAAAAAAGTGTTGTTAAAAGAAGTTTTTCCTATTTTAAAATTTATGTAAAAAATAGTAGTACTTTTTTTTTAATATTAAATTAAGTGAAAAAGTTTTTCAGAAAAACACAATGCAAGTCAGGACTACACTAATATAGTTGGATAACTAAAGTTGTTTGAATGATACATCTCTTCTGCTTATTCACATCTACCAAAAGTATAATTGTAATTATGTTTTTACTTATTACCTTTTACAAACTATTACTACTAATATTAGTAACAAAAAGTAATTAGTTAATATAGTGATAAATTTATATATTAATTTATAAATTAAAAATTATTAATGATTAAAATAGTTGTTATTGTGAATAAAAGATTAGATTTATTTTAAGTATTTGATAAATTTAGAAACTTTAAATTAAGTTCTTATTCAATTTTTATGTCTAATGAGTTTTAAAAATGTTAAAAATTTTCA
This sequence comes from Vigna radiata var. radiata, assembly GCF_000741045.1. Classification (NCBI taxonomy): domain Eukaryota; kingdom Viridiplantae; phylum Streptophyta; class Magnoliopsida; order Fabales; family Fabaceae; genus Vigna; species Vigna radiata. Next base: position 27,851,619 of record NC_028355.1, on the reverse strand, counting down.
ATTAATAACCTTTCGTTAAATTATTATTATTTTGTTAACTATGTGACTTGTGAGTCATCTTGTTTTGTCATCTAAAATTATAAAATTAAGGAATAAATAAAAAATAAAAAAATTATAATTACAAAATTATAAAATACAAAATTTGTAATTTTATAATTTATTTTTTTATTTTACATTTTATTATTTTAATTAACTTTTAAAGAATTTTATTAAATATTATAAATCTTTGAGAGAGATTTGCTATCATAGTCTCATGTAGAAAAATATTATGTGAGGAAATTAAGCATAGTGATAAAACAAGATAACTGACATGTCATAATAAAAGAATCTAACTACATAAATTTAATTAAAAAGTTTTAAAATTTTGATGATTTAATATAAATCGCAAAAAATTGATAGAGACTCAATTAAAAAATTTTAAAATTACCAAAGATTCAAAATTTAATTAAGCCAAAAAATTTATAATTAATTTTTGAATTAATCTTTAAATTAGTTATTAAAATTTTGACTATAAAGATTTTAACTATGAATTAGTCACTAAATTGGTCTCTAAGTAAAATTAAAACCCAAGTGATAAATTTTTTTAGTAGTCAAAACTCTAAAAATTAATGTTAATAATTAATTTAGACATCATCAATTCATAAATTAATTACAATTTTTTATTCATAATAAAAATTATTTTAATTATCAATCATTTTTAATTTATAAGTTAATATCTATATTGTTCATATTAGTTATCTTTAATCACTAAAGTTATCATTGATTGGAGTTCTTTTGGTGGCTTGAAAATATATAATTTAACCTCTCTTCAGTGATGGAGAAAAAATGTGCTAAATTCATTTCTAAATGCTATAAACTCTGAATATATAGTAAATGTTGTTGATAAAATAAAAAAAGTTTGCCAAACAATAAACATTACGTGTTAGATTTTAAAGCAGGCAGTACTGTTTTTGTTTGGGACTAGTTCCGAGTAATGTGCACATATACCTAACATCACTCAGATAGGCTTGCTTTTGTTTTGTTAAGGAAAAGTCATAGTTTCTCACCCTTTATGACTAGCTTTCGACTAGGATAATGATAATGCATAACTTTTTTTTTTTACAGACATTTTAAGATCATTTATATTATGTGATTTATCAATATTAATGTTTATAATTATTATTAATAATTATAAAATAATTTTAGACTAATTATAGAGGAACACATAAATAATGTTACCGATTATTTCTGTCTGTTTTCTAGGAACACAGACCGTCGGTAAATTTTTTTACTTTAGTAATTATTCAAAATATTAACATCACATGGTAGTTTTGCAGAAACCAAATCCAAAGTTCCTTTAGGAAGAAATCTGTATTATCGAGGACCACGATTGCTCCTCTTCTGGAAAGTCACAATTTTCCAAAAGCATTACCTTGAGTCACATCCACAATATTTCTTAGCATAGAAGTAAAACAATACTAATGGATATAACTAACCTCAATAGTCAATTAACTATTATTATTGTTATTATTACACCTCTATAGAATTTTGAAAATCTCATATCATTTATAATAAAAGGTTTAAATACCTTTTTGTTAATATATCCATTCCTTTTCATCCAAAAGGTCCTTATTTTCAGAAAATATTCATTTTGGTTTGTTAATATATAATTAGAAAATATTCATTTTGGTTCTTTAATATATAATTTTATGTTTAATTTAGTTTTTTTATATAGTCTAAATTATTAATGACGGATAAACAATCTGTGTTATATTAATTTATGATTTTTTTTCTTAATAAAAAAAAGTTATTTATGTATCAAATTTATATTGTATCAGATAACAATATCAATATCACATATCAAGTTAATATTACGTCACATTTCAAGTCAGTATCACTATCAAGTGTTTGCCTCAATATCACATATTAGTGTCTTGTATTCAATTTAGTATTAATTTTTATTATTTTTGTCTAATTTAATTCTAATTTTTATTAATTTTGTTCCATTCAATTCTAATTTTGTTTCTCATTAAAATTAATTTTTATTAAGATATCAGAATGAATATTTTTGGACAATAAAAACTATTTTGAACAAAGTGAACTGATGTCAGAAAAAAAAATTAAACTTAAATAAAATAGATTTATATTATATAAATATATATAAATATTATTTTATATATAAGTTCTATAAAATTAAGTTAAACTTAAAATATATTATTTAATATGATGTCAGAATAAAATTTATCATAAAGAAATTTATTTTTTTAATTCTATTGTATTATTATTATACTAATATCGAATTTCACGTTTGAAATTTATATATATATATATATATATATATATATATATATATATATATATATATATATATATATATATATATATATATATGAGAGAGATAAGAATTTTATATTGATAAGAGATAAAACATCTTTTCATTATATATGAGTGGATAAATTTTCCATATTATAAATTAATTTTATAATATTAAATTAAATTTAAAAATGATTTTTTTAAAAATAGAATGTGAAATTACAAAAGATACTCAAAATTAATAAAGACTGTTTTAGATCTTCATTTCTTATATATATACATTTTAGTGAGTTTTTTGGCAACTCTCACCATGCATTAAGCATGGTTTTTGTCATGATTTATTACTGCTTATTTAACATTAATTATCTATCTCTTATATGAAAAGAGTAACCTTTACTATAAAATATATGTCTCTGAGTATTGTATATGTCATAATTTAAATTTTGTATTTATTTATTATTTCTTTATTATGAATAGTATAATTAATGAACCGAAAATATATAAATGAACCGAAAATATATAAAGAGGGAGAGGAGTGGAAGGATAAGGCTTGGCTGAAAAATAATTGGTGAAAAATTTGTTTGTTTTGAGAATTATGTAAGGTTGAAAAATAATGCAAAAATAATAGGCAAGTGAATGTCTTGTTTGTCGCTTGTCGTTTTCGAAAAATAATAAAGAAATAGGAGAATGAAGATGCATGTATGAGGACAATGAGAACTTGAACACTCCCAAAATCATACCTAACCTTTCGTGAGAGAAACATACACTTATTTTCCACAAAAAAATCACTATGGTTGATATCCCTTACTTAAAAATTTTAAATTGTTTCTTCCATCTTTCCCGTTCCGCTATTTTCTCTCTTTTTCTTTGTCGGGTGATTGTAGTAAATACTATAATAATAGATTAGTAATTAGAGTTAATTATTTATTTTCCATACATATATTTATAAATTATTATAACAAACTTACATTTAAATCTGACTTAGTAGTCATACTTTATTTATATTAATTGTCAATTAATGACTATTAATTTCATTAACTATCTATTAATAATTATTATTAGTCAAATTAATTTTCAAACCAATAGATTATTTTTTCATTAGATGATCAGTCGTCCCATCTTTTAATTAACCGGAGAGTCTTACAATACAATAACTAATGACTATACAATCAACACAAGAATAAAATATAAAATTTTCAAATTCAAAAAATACAATTCAGAATAATATTATATGAAAATTTTTATAACAAACAATATTTTTAAACCTTCCAAATCTTAAAACAATCTACTATATAAGAAAAATAAAACACAAATTTAAAATGTTTCACTTGAAACAAAAATATCATAGGCTTAAATCTATTATATAATTACTATCACTCGTTTGAAGACATATCCTAAGTAATATGAGACTTACAAGATAATTTTCACCACTTCCACACTCTTCACAATCTTTTCACAATCATATTCTCTTTTCTCACCATTAATTAATTACTTCATTGTATGTATTTTAAAAGTTAATTTATGTTTATGTTATATTTTAGTTAATTAAAAGTTATGGTAAATATGAGCTTTAAATTGAATATTGGAAAAAAGTATTAGTAGTACTTCATAGGGGTGAGGATATTCTTTTTCTGAGATTGTAAATGTTCAAATATTTAAACTTTAATGGATAATACTTGATCTGAAAACAAATAAACTTAAATTAAATCAACTACAATATTTGTTTAAAGTTAATTTAAACTTTTTGTTTAGTGTGGCTTAGTGTATAAAGAATGAAGAGTCCAATCTCTTAGACCCACAGAAACTGCACTAGGTTTGGATAAATTACACAAACTGCACTAGTGTAAAGAATGAAGAGTCCAATCTCTTAAAAAATTTAATTTAAATTTAATTTAATTATAAAAAATCAAAGTTTACTCCTATTTATATATATATATATATATATATATATATATATATATAT
>NC_028355.1:27809396-27846424 GCF_000741045.1 Vigna radiata var. radiata | reverse complement strand
TATACACTTATTAATATCAATTGTTTTGTGCAGAGATTCAAGACTACTACACCAGTTCCTGAGAAGCCAATTTCATTCATAAGGAAAGCTGCTGCAAAATATTTCTTAGATTATATAATAAGTCACGGTTATTAGATTTAAACATTCTATTTTATTATATTGTATTTTATTAGACTTTGTACTTTATGTGATGTTAAAATACATTTGAACATCGGTTTGATGTGTTGAAATACATTTGAACATCTGTTTTATTATATTTTATTTTATTATGTGGTAGTGGATATCATAAAAACAAACCTGCTATTTTAAAAAACTGCAGGCGAATATGTCGCGGTACCGGTTGTTACCAAAACCGCGGTAGAAAGTCTGTCGTTTTTTTAATTTTTTTTAAAATGACTTTTGGTCGCGGTTGTTGTGTGAACTGTGGTCTATTCCTGGTCTTTTACCGCGGTTCGAACCATGGCCTATAGTGGAACAATTTTTTTTTTTAAAAAAAATGGGGTTTTGGTTGTGGTTCCTTGTGCAACCGCAATCTATTCCCAAAACTTTTGACCGTGGTTGCAACCGTGGCCTATAGTCACAGACTTTTTATCGCGTCTGTATATGCCGTGGTTCGTAAACCGGGACGTATAGGGAAAAATAACTGCGGTCGTTTCCCTGCACTACACTAGTGACTCTTGAATTGAAATTAGTTTGATGAAAGAGAAGTATATATTTTGGAAAACAAAAATTGATTTTTTTAAAGGACTATAAATCACAATCATATCAAAATATGGGAATAAATATTTATAGAATATCATTATAATAAAAAATATATGTAAGTGAAGTTGTTGAGTCAGGAGCAAGGACCCATGTCTGTCTCCCTTAAAACCTGTTTGTCGAGTGTTTAGGATTTCTTCAACTAATTGGATTAATATTCTTTTCATTTTAAATTTATTTATATTTATTATTTGGAATGTTGAACACGATCACTTGTACAAAAGTTGCATACAACGTCGAATGTTTTAAACTTTTAACAGTGAATTTGCAAATGATGTCATATAAAGAGATGTTAAATTGACGTCGAATTTTAAAAAATTTGACCTTAACTTAACATCAAATTTTGTACGTTAATCAATTTATTTTTTATTTTTTTTAATTAATTGTGATCTTTTTTTACAACTCTAAGAGACCTAAAAAGCATAAAAACGAATTTCAGTTTTTGGTATTTTATAAAGCATGAACTATGAATGTGTAGTGTAGTATCAACAACAAACAACAATAACAAACAACAAACAAGTTTAACCAAACAACAACAACAAACAAGTTCAACAAAAAAAAACAACAAACAAGTTCAACAAATAAGTTTTTCAAAACGAAAACGAAAACTAACCATCAAAAGGTGAGTTCATCGAAATAAAGTGTCGTCACCTGTGAGGGAGAGAGCAGAATACGCCTATGAAGGACAAAAGCACGAAAATAATCGATTAAAACAAACAAAAATCATACATAAAGTAGTTAGTTAACATTCACTTGTATCAAATGAAGAAAGATTACTTATGATGGTCGTCAAACTTCGTTCGAGTAAAGTTTGAGAAGAGAAAATAAGAGGTTTTGCACGCTAAGATAAAGTCAATGAATTTTCAATTTTCAACTCAAATTTTTATTGAATTCATTAACCTTTTAATTTCTAAAGTTGTGGCATTCGTCGTTTTATATCATTTTACGTTAAATTACAATTATAAACGACGTTTAATAATTTTATTTATTTACAAAAATGTCACCGATCATTTTTAACTTGCCTATTAAGTGGTTGGACGTTGAATGCATGAATTTTTACCCTAGTGGATATTCTTTAATTTTTATTAATTATACCTTTATATTTCTTATAATTTTAAATAATTTAAGCATGGTGTGAAATGGAGAAAAAACTAGGTAAGAAAATTGTATAACTATTTTATTAAAATAAAAAATATTAAAATTTTCTTTTGGCTAACAATCTTAAGACGGATATAAAAACTATTAATGACTGAAAAATATTAAAAAGCTACTAAATTTTCCACTTCATAATAGAGAAAATTTAAAATCATAATAATCAAATAATTAGTCCTAAATATTAAACTAAATATACTAAGTCATATATAATAAAAAATTCTTAATTTGAAATAATTTAAAAAAAGAATTTAATTTCTTTTGAGTCTAATAAAATATAATCATTATTAAGTAAATTTTTACGCAAAGATTTCATTTGATTTCAAGCTTGTTAATTTGCTCCCACTCCAAAGTTGATGCGAATATAAAATGTTTATCCAAATTTACTTAATGAAGAATTTGATAGAAAATTAACTTAGTTCTTTTATATCCAGGATCGTATAAGAAATTAAGAGTGAACTTGTAAGTTAGACAAACTCATTTAGAAGAATGTATTCAAATTTATAAAATAATGTATTCAAGTTTTCTCAAAAGTATTTTAATTATAGTTGATTATTTCTTTTAAAACTATTTCGAAAATTTTATAGCCAAACTAATAAACAGATAAAATTTATTGATGAAAATTTTATTAAATCAGTTTCTTTGTTGACTCCAAGTGGAATTCAATATGTAACGATTCAGACACACAGAATTAAAAATTGTCGCACAAAAGAAACCGAAAGGCAGAGAAGTAGGTTAAATTTAAAGCCCTCTTTAATTGAAAAGTTAGCCTAATTAATATAATCTAACTGAACTTTAATGTCATATTAGGGATACACGAAGAAATAAAATGAGAGTGAAAAATAGTAAAAGAATTCTAAAAAAAAATAAAGATATTTGATTAAATATTTAAAAAAAAATAGTATAAAGCTCTTATTTATTTTAAAATTTACTTCCTTGAAATAATCCAAGTTACTTTTATTTACACTATAGCTCCTAAATAAACAAATCATAAGTCTCAAGAAATTTCTCTACAAGCAGATAAGTTATTAAAAAACATGAATATTTTATAAACTGAAATTAGATTAGATACAAATTAAAAATAATAGTTTGAAGAATTTATCATCAAATGTGTTCTAAGGTATAACTTCCACATAGGGTTTGTTTAGATAAAATTTCTCTTATTAGAAGAAAAAGTAAATCATTTTGTTCTTAAATTAAAATTAAGTTATGCGTGAATTAAAAGTTAGATTTTCTAGGAATAAATTGAAATTAAATTGTACAAAACAAATTATGTATAAGTTTAAGTTAACTTTCTCTTAAATTTTCTCTCTACCTTTTTTTTTTAATTTTGACTTAAATCTTCATATGTTTAAAGCTAAGAGATCATAGAATTGTTTCTCTTTATGAGCTTTACACATTCATTCGATCAAATAATTTAATAAAGTGATTTTTCATTTTGTTCCTTTTAGATGTTATAGCTCTTATGTTGCATGTAGGCTATAGAGCGATAATGTGATTCAAGATTACTTTTGGTAAATCTTTGTTTCTCTCTGTGATGATGTTATGCTAAGAAATTTAATTGAGATTTTGATCAATTATGTAAGTGATATTGTTTGTATTGAGCTTTAGGAAACAACAATATGAGAAAAGGGAATTTTGTCTGATGTGAAGGAAGTTAATTCTAGCTATTGCATGTTTAGTTTGTTTTGATTTTCTAATTATGTATTTAGAATTGCGATGGTATGATCAATTGGTACGTTTGTTTGTTTGAGAGCTGGTGAAATGACATCAAGGTTTCTAATGAGTGTCTTTAACTTAGGTTTTATATGGTATGAATAGTGAAATGTTTTAATTTTGGCTAGATAACTGAGCTGAATCATGAATTTGGTGTATCTATAATTTGTTTGAAGTATGAGATGAATTATTGGATTGGTTGGTGTTGTCAAAATGGAGAATTTTGATGTTTGCGTTATGCAAACTCGTTGAGCAGGCCCTTTTCTTCCTGGGCAAATGCAAAAAACAAGTTTAGCAAATAGTTAGGAGAGGCTTGCTCATTGGGCAAGCAAACTCTTGCTGAACGAAAACAAAACTTGAGTTTGGTAGAGAGGTAAAAGAGAGAGACTCATTAAGCGAATGAACCTGAAGACCTGCTCGTTGAGCTAGTACGTGTCTTGTTAAGCGAGTATGAAAATTTAAGGTGCTTTATATGTGAAGAAAATTATGGGGAATTGAATTATGAGAAGGAGGTAAATGTTTCAAAGAGGTGATAAATTGAACAAGACATATTTTTTACATGGTATTTTTTGTGGCAATATCATTCTTAGGATGGTATAACAAGTTGGTTTAATGTTATGCATTGACTAGATATACTTATTTTGAAGATATTCTTAACTCTACTAGACTCATAAACTCATGTAAATGTTGAAGTATAGATGGTGAAGAGTAAAAGAGGTTCCTATAGTTGTTTTTGGGTCAATGATCCTTTTCTTTTAAGTTATAAAGACTTTATCCTATAATGAGGAAGGGAAACCAGGTATTATTACTGGTTTACAACAGTTAAGGATTTCATTTTTCATTGCAATGTTTCGTGGGTCCGACTCAATGTGTAAATTCAAATAATTAAGTCTAGATTATACCTATGTATAAATGTGTTTATTGTGTAATGTATGCAAGTTGATGTGTTGGATTTCATTTTATGGAAATAGTTTATTTATGTTATGTGTACTCAAAATTATTGTTAGCTTTGGTTGCCTGTTTTCTTTAATAATGATAAATGTTGTGGCATATAGAGCTGCAAATGATGGAGATGTAAGGCCATAAAAAAGTTGAATCTAATTTAGCTTAAGTTGTTGAAGTATAATTTAATATACATTATGTATTCCTTAATTTTTTTAAATATTGTACATAATCTACATACGATAATGAAAGTTGCTTTATTTTATATCATCCAACACTTAATAATCTGCATTACCACCACCCACAAAGACTTTTATCTGTGACAAGGTATAAATCAATCTATAATAAAATCAAAGTTTGATGAACTTGATTTCATAATTAAAAACGAGACACTCATTACCCTTCGGTTAATTAATAAATTTATCAAATTGTTTATGTAATACTTAGTCTTCACACTAAATTAATCATTTAAATTATTTTATATTATATTCCTCGACTAGTCAATGAATTTAATATAACAATAATATCCAGTTTGACAATTGGATGAATTGTCAATTTCATATCTAAATATTTATTGTACTAAAAATTTCATTCATAAATGAAAGAAAATTCAATATTATTCTTAAAAGGAGGAAAAATTGCTGATAACTTCAACTCCATATTCAAAAAATGAAGTTATTATTACTCCATATTTCTCTTAGAATTGTGACAACTTTTTTATTCTTAACCATAATTTTGGTGAAATTTGCTATCTAAATACAAAATAGTTAGGATTTCTTGTGAGATTGATAGTCCTAATGCAAAACTTATCATTTTTAAGATTTTCTAAACTTGAGTCCTCTTTTATTTTGTACAATTACAAATTAATATTTTAGAATAAGAAATAGTGGAGAAACTAACTATGTCGTTTTCAGTTAATTTTTCCTTATTTGAATTTGTTGTTTTTACAGTGACTTTTATTATTTTGTTTTTATTGTTGTTATCATTATTTTCGTAATTTTTACCATTTTTTCCTCTTCATCTTCTCATCTTACTTTCATCTATCTCTAATTAATTTATAAAAAATATTTCATTATATCTAACAATTTTCCTTTTCCTTTTTCATTGATGAATTTTCTAATAAAATTATTAATATTGATGAAATTACTATAGAATTTTAAAAAAATCAATTATCAACCAATTTTAAAAATATTTAATTATCAATAAATTTTTATTAACAAATTCAATTATCAACAAATTTAAAATATATTTAATTATTGATGGATTTTAAAAAATCCATTACTAACGGATTTAGCTATGGATTATAAAAAGATTCAACTATTAACCGCTTTAACATTAAAATTTATAATAAAATGGTTAAAGCCTAAAACAAAGATTTTGAAACCCATTTTATTAACAAAATTTACTAATACAAATATATGTTGATAATAAAAATTCTAAATTACTAGACATACGTTATCGATAAAGATAATAACAAAATTTAATTTAGCAACAAATTTTATTAAGTATATTTTTATTAACAATTAAAATTTTAAAATTTACAATAAATTCAATTTTACCTACAATTTTTATTTTTATCAGTAGTTTGACATTTTCTTATAGTGATAAATATTTAAAAAGAGAAGAAAATAATCTTTGAAAATAAAAATCTCTGATATCACTTATACTTTAAATAGTTATGTTTCTTTAAATATAGAATAATATTTAAGAGAGTTTTAAGCATTTGAGATATTGTGTTAAAAATTAATGATGTTTTGCATTAAAAAAACACCGTACAAATATAAAGAAAAAAAATATATTATTTTTTTTTCTCCAATTCTTAAACAATACGAAGCTATTCTTCCAATCCAAATAAATAAATTAACAATAATATAATACATAAAAAAAGTTAGTTGATCTAATTAGAGATTAAAAAGTCTACTAGTCAATGATTTGTGAATTAAAGATGCAGGAAGTTGATCAAGTGTGCATCATATTTTCCTTGTCCAACTTTTAATTAATTACACAATACGAAATCTGAAGTTTCATGTGTGCCAAAAGAAATAATGATAAAATATAAGGTCCTAATAAAAAATTGCAATGATTCATGACTAAAGATGTAATACTAGTATATTTTAGAGGATAGGCCAAAGCACTATGATTCAGAGGTGGAAGGTAGCACATGAAGCTTTAAAGCTACAAAATAAAGATAAGAAAAAGATGTAAAAAGAGAATCCATTGAACACATTTATAAAAGATGAGATGGCCACAAACAAAAAGCCATCCATCCATTCAACAAGTTATATTGACTTCTATCATAAAATCACTCTCCAAATCATATTCAAATATCACAATAATTTTCATTTTCTTTTCTTTCAAGAGGATATCAAGGGTTAAATAAAATTTTTTCTCTCCTTTTATCCTATACATTGAAAGTACAACATTAATATAAAATAAATCAACAACTACCTAATTTTGCCTCAAATAATGTTCTCTTCATTAAAGCATAAAAGATAAAAATTACCAAACTTTTAATTACATACCACTATGTATGTTGGCAATTTAAAATACTTTGTACTACCATGTAATTTATAAATCACTATATATATATATATATATATATATATATATATATATATATATATATAACCCCTTTTGTCTAAAGGTGTTGTGTTAAAAATGTTTGGTATGATAAACCAAGTCAAATAAATACATAAAATAGACTAAAAGTAAATTGATTCAAACAAAATAATTATATTATAAATTATAAAATGAATATTTTTTATTTTTATTTAATCAAAACCCAAATGAACTTACACTTACAATCAAACCATTTTTTAAATAATAGTTATAATTTAAGAAAAAATTAAAGTAAAATTATTCTTGATTGAAAATATATATAACTAGGTATAGACGTTTTCTTACAAATCAATTTTGGTGAGATTGAGTTAGACTTAAAGTTCACTTTTTAATCTAATATCAGATTAGAACTTATCTTAACAATATTTATTGTTGGTTGAACATGTTTTTTCACATTATTGAACTATCTATTAATATTTAGTCTCACGCTGAAGATGATGTTTATATCTTGATGTGAACTAATACATTACTAAGACTAATTTATAATATATACTTGAATGTAAATCTTATTTTACAAATTAATTTTATAAAATTGAATTAGACTTAAAAATAACTTTAAAAAAAAGTCTTTAAAAGAGAGCTTTTGTATCTGTACGTCGTTAACCGTTTGTTTAAGCGGTGCAGTTCCTACGGTGTAGTCCTCAGAACCTATATAAGATAGGCTCTTCCTTGTGTCAAAAGAGATTATTCAATGAAACCCCTTTTTCTTTTATGTCCTACAATGCAGAAAGCTTCCTTCCATTAACACTTAATCTGCATTCTTGGGTGCCTTCGGTTTTGTCTCATTTGAGTAAACATATATGTATTCAATAATTATATGTGAAAAATAAAAATTAATTTCCTTAATGCAATTTAAAATTTAAAATCACATACTTTTAAATTTTAGATTTAAAATTATCCTTATTTTTCTTAAATTATATATTTTTAAATAACCTAATGATAATGGTGGCAGAAATAAAATGAAAATTGGTTCTAGATATGCAATTAATAATGGCTTCCGACAACTTTTTATTGCCACCTTTACATTTTGTTTTCCTTGTTTTAAGCAAGCTGTTGGTCTTAGAAGAAGAAACTACACAGAACCTCAAGTGATGACGTGGCGTTGTTTGATTGGAAGTACATTACCCGCTAAAGAGCATTGACTTTAAACAAACATGCAGATGAAGCCACCAATCCTCGGTTGCCATTGTTTTCTCTCTCTCTGTTCACTCGTTTGTGAGTTGTTGATTGCACTCACTCATTCATTCATTCATTCATTCCCAACAACTACTGCTGCACTTTCACTTTCTCTGTTTCTCACACTATCTAACAACCATGTAAGCTTCATCACTGCTTTCTCCTTTTTACTTTCTTGTAAAGGCCTTCTTTTATTTATTTTATTGTCACTTGGACCAGTCCTGACTGCAGACACTCCTGTTTTATCTTTTGAAAAATATTACCTTGACAATTAAGGAGTTGAATTTGATCTTCCTAGTCACACTCCCTCCCACGTGCTTAGTTTTTCACATCATGATTCATGTAAAAGTTTATCCTTTTTGCTGTCCTGCATGATGGGTTGCTCAGAGACAGTAGGGGACTGAAACAAAGTTTCTTGCTTGATTTGTGTGTCTTGAAGAAACCAAGATATCGCTGCTTCTGTGGCAGAGTTTCATCCATGGCCTTTTGAGGTCTGTTTATTGCCGCTTTCTTGCAATTGGGATTTTGGTTTTTCTTTCGAGTTTTCAATTCGAAAGCTGCTTTCTATTCTGTTTATTACCAATCATAGCAATCGTGGTTTTGGGGAATTTTCCTTCCCCGGTAATTCTCTCTTGTAATTCTTCTGCATGTAGCTTGTATGGGGTTTCATGGATATTCAACTTTTCAGGGCAAATAGAATAGAATTTTCACTTTGTGATGGATCATAAGAATGGTATAATCACATCCATCTCTACCTTTTATGCTCCTTCCAAATCTTCATATCTCACACACAGAGGGGCAGTGAATAAATAACCAAACTTCATGTGTTTGCGTTTCCGATCATTGAAAAGTGATTTAATTTAATGGTAGAGTTATGAAGGGTCAGTTTTCTGATTTGGTTTGCCATCATTTCACACAATTGTCACCAAATCTTTTTTCCTGAAGGTATTTGCTATGTACTTCAATTGTAAGAAAGATAAAACAAATAGAGATGTATATAGAGGAATGATACAACAGAAACCAGAACTGATATATCTTATATCAGTTATGTCAGTTATCTAATATCAATGATTCACTTCTTTCCTAATAAGAATTTTGTCCTCTTAGCTATGCAATGATTCACTTCTTTACTTGTTACAGGAGTGATAACATCTAGAAGTGATATAGATTGATAAATTGAGGTGTGAAGATGTCTTATAGAAGGGGGTCTGATCAGCCTCCGCAAAGGCGTATACTACGAACTCAGACTGCTGGGAATTTAGGAGCGGACCCAATCTTGGACAGTGAAGTGGTGCCTTCTTCACTTGTTGAGATAGCTCCCATCCTCCGTGTTGCTAATGAAGTAGAGGTTATCAATAAAAGAGTTGCTTATCTCTGTAAGTTTCTGTAAAATTTGAGCATATGAACCATGTAAGGTGTATGTTATTTGACAAGTTTGGTTAGATAACTACAGTATAAGTTCTTGTTCTGTAAGGGTGTGCAAAAAGTTGAAGTCTAATATTGCTTAGAACCTTAACTTCAATAAAAAGAATAGATACCATGATGCTAATATTCATTGAAAAGGAAAACCAATAGAGTTGTCAGCTCTCATTGATGAATCTGACTAAACAGATTCCTAGTTTGGTGGGAAATGTTTGAGGGTTGTTTTAAAAAATGTTGCAGATTTTTCTTCTTTAGTTACATTTTCCTTGTTGCCCTTCTCTTTTGATTATTTATTTGGATATATATATGCTAGTCTCATAGAATGACACAGCCATGAGATGGTTTCCGAAATTTGATGTGAATGTTCTTTATCTAATGCTCATGTCTTTATTATCATTAGGTCGGTTTTATGCTTTTGAACTAGCTCACAGACTAGATCCCCAATCTAGTGGACGTGGTGTTCGCCAATTCAAAACTGCTCTTCTTCAGCGTCTAGAGAAGGTGGATTTCTGAATTTATTTGTTAAGAATTTGTAGATTCTTTTCTTTGCTTAATAATTTCAATCCGTTTAGGATCATTCCTACCTTGACTAATAGATGCCATAATTAGGAGATTTGAAAAGGCTTGTTTAAGGATTTCTAATTTGAGTATACTAATGAATCAGTGAAAAACCAAAAAAAAAAATGCTTCCTATGTGAGAGTAGAATGTATTGATATTTCAGTTCTTTGGAAATCTGAACTTTTCCATTAAACAACAGGAAAATGTCACAACATATGAGGGAAGAAAAAAGAGTGATGCTCGTGAAATGCAGACTTTTTATAGGCAGTACTACGAAAAGTATATTGATGCGTTACAAAAAGCTGCTGATAAGGACCGGTGAGTTTAAATTATCGTTGAATCATTAATATTGGTCATTCACCTGATTTTTTCTGTCTTATATTGCACAATTATCTGTGACTTACTAATATCGCTTAATCTAATTTCTTTTTATTTTTAAAAGAAAAATACTGTAATTAACTTCATTTGATTCCCCAGTGCTCAGCTCACAAAAGCATATCAAACGGCTGCTGTTTTATTTGAGGTATTGAAGGCAGTTAATCGAACAGAAGATGTTCCAGTATCTGAAGAGGTAAAACTACTTTGTAAACTAAGTTTACATACAAAGAGAACAATGTGTTGATTCTTCATTGATTTTTTTATATTGCTGATTACATTCTGTTTTTGATATTTAATTGCAGATTATGCAAGCTCATACCAAGGTTGAGGAACAGAAGCAATTATATTCCCCTTATAATATTTTGCCACTTGATCCAGAGAGTGGAAAAGAGGCTATAATGAAATATCATGAGGTTTGTTCTCTATAGCTATCTTTTAATCAACTTTTCATGAGTTAATGCTTGATACGTAAGGTTAAAAGAGGTAACACTCTGCAGTAGAACTTGGAATCTCCTCTTTAAGCTAATGAAAAATAAAAACTGTAGAAAGCCTGTAGAATCACTGAATCAAAGGCTGATTGCCTAGAAACATCGATTCTTTCAATGGGTTAGCATTGCCTGTGACACAAACACAGGCAGAAAAGATTAAAGAATCTTCAATATTGGGTAATTAAACGATATACGGTGAACAGTTTCCTCATTCCTTTTCATGTCTGAACCTACTTATTATTACTACTTTTAGCTGCTGAATAACCTCTACCAGCATTTGTTTTTGAAGTGTTGATTAGGTTGCATGTGCTTATTTTCTTTTACAGATTCAAGCTGCGGTTTTGGCACTCCGTAATATAAGGGGTTTGCCTTGGACAAAGGGTCATGCTAACAAAGTAAATGAAGACATTCTGGACTGGCTTCAGCTGATGTTTGGTTTCCAGGTAGTGACTGAACTGATCTATGTCTACCATTTGGTGTTTAATGTTTTATATATCACTTAAGGGTTATCTTTCTTCTATTTGTGCAGAAGGACAATGTGGAAAATCAAAGGGAGCACTTGATTCTTTTGCTTGCGAATGTACATATTCGACAAGTTCCAAAACCTGATCAACAACCTAAGGTTTGATTTTATCTGTCACTATGGCTTCTGTCTTTCTTAACTGATATAAACATACTTTTCCCCCTTTGTTTTTTACATACTTAACTTTCTTGTTTAGTTGGACGATCGTGCTTTAAATGAAGTGATGAAGAAACTCTTCAGAAACTACAAAAAGTGGTGCAAGTATTTGGGTCGCAAAAGTAGCCTCTGGTGAGACTTGCATTTCTCAATTGGTAGTTACTTCAAATGCTAGTTTATTTAAGTGTCAAATTGAAATTTATGGTCTTATAAGTACCTAGTGAGGGTAGAGATCAATCACTCAAGTCTGTTGGTATTGTTAGAATCATCATATTGCATGTATTGTTCACTTTGGTATTTAGGCTTCCTGATTATTTTGTCATTAAAAGGCATTTCAGTTTGTTAAAAGAGAGTGTTTGTAAATTACCATCGGATAAGGGGCAAGAACAGCTAACACTATCCTTCTAGCGCCATATTTTGACCTCAAGTTTGTTGGCTTGTCAAGGTCAGACAATACCTCTAATAGGGTGACCCTAATGATGCTAGCGAACTTGAGGTCAGAACATTGTTACTCAAAGAAGAGCTCTAGGTCACTCTTGCTCCTTAGCCTTGACTAGGGTGTTTGTTTCAATAGCTGTAAAGTCTTATCATTTAGGAGTTGAGAGTAAATCTAGCTCATAAACACTTTCCCCTCTTAACCCTTTGTGCCTTTCCAACACAAAGAAGGATGATGCCATTGAGTTTCAAAACAAGAAATACCTCAGATGCAGTGACCCCAAGTATGCTATCAAACTTGTGGTTGACCTATGTGAGCTGAGTGAGTTAAAGGAAACCAAGCAGGTTACATGGATGAATGTGTATATAGAAAGTGCATTTAATCTTGGATACATGATAGTATTGTAAACTTGTATTTATAATATTATAAAATTTTACTTTGGATATATTACTGTGGGAGAAAGTTGTTGGCCAGGTTCTAGATTTGCTTAAGTACAGACCAACATTTACTTGGTTGTTTAGGCGGATGAAAGTTTTTCCTATTGAGGAGGCCTTTTTGTTTTTTGGTTCTTTCCTTTCTTTACGTACTAGATGAAGTTAGCTTATTCACTTGATTTGCATAAACAGCTTATTCACTTAATTTTTATTTTCAAATGGTTGCCAGGTTGCCAACTATTCAGCAGGAAATGCAACAGCGCAAATTATTATACATGGGCCTATATCTTCTTATATGGGGAGAAGCTGCAAATTTGAGGTTTATGCCAGAATGCCTTTGTTATATCTACCATCACGTAAGTATTATTTAAAATAAAAAATATTTCTTCAGTCTAAAATGAGAGAAGTAGACCGTTCCCTTCATTGGTGGTATATATTGAAAAAAACTTATCCCATGTTGACAAGAAATACTGTCAAAAGACTATATAAATAGGACAATTTTCACCTTACATGTTAATTTTATGAGGTTAAGTTAGGTCTTAATCTACCTTCTAAGAGTAGACTCATTTCTGCTAGAAACTCTTTTGGCATTCTCTACACATGATGTTTTTATCTATTTTCCAAGTATATTGCACACTATTAAAAATTGGGCTTATGAACCCCACAAAACCTGCGTATGAGGTAAGGATTAAATCCAAAAAAATTTAACCTTTATTTAAGTCATATCCTAGGTTGATGTGGGACTAAACCACCACCAACTTTCAAGCACATACTTGCATGAGGTTATTTTGGTAGTTCAGAATTTTAATAATCTTTCATTTTATGATATAAAATCAACTTTCTGATGTTTGATTTGACTGTTAAAATAATTGTGAACAAAATCTAAGCTTGATTTTTTCTTCATCTGCCTAGATGGCATTTGAGTTGTATGGGATGCTAGCTGGGAATGTTAGTCCACTGACCGGTGAACCAGTAAAGCCTGCCTATGGAGGTGAAAATGAGGCTTTTCTTATGAAAGTGGTAAAACCAATTTATGATGTAATAGCCAAGGTGAGTTCTGCCTTATAATCTGAAGAACTTTTTTGTTTACTTTCAACATTTGATAGCCTTGTTTTATCTATTTCATGGGAGTTTTGTGTATTGTAGGAAGCTAAAAGGAGTAATATGGGAAAAGCAAAGCATTCTCAATGGAGAAACTATGATGATTTAAATGAATATTTTTGGTATTATGCTTCTTTTTGATCTGGCTGTTTTTCATTGTACTAATTTTATCCTTAAATTGATTATGTTTCCCAAATTGTAGGTCAATTGATTGTTTTCGGTTAGGGTGGCCCATGCGTGTTGACTCTGATTTCTTCTCTGTGCCTTCTCGTCGGGAACAACGTCAAGTTAACAAAGACGAGGTATGTCATACTTCATGTCTGGTACGCGATTAGAATTATGAATTGGATTGTGTAACTAGGTATATCATAAAGTTATTTTGAACAGTACAAATGTTTTCCTCAAACATGAAACATGATTGAAGCAACCTCTGTCCATGATCTTATCCTAACTGCTTGTTCCTTTTGCTTGATTTTGGAAAGTAGGAAAATAGAGTTCGAGCCACAGACCGGTGGAGTGGAAAAGTTAATTTTGTTGAAATACGCACATTTTGGCATGTATTTAGAAGTTTCGATAGAATGTGGAGCTTTTATATACTCTGTTTACAGGTAATAGTTTCATACATACATATGTATATTATGATATACAACATTTTATGTCTCTGCATCCATTCAATCTAATGAGGGCGTTGATCATGCTTTTCAATTAAGGCGATGATAATCATTGCTTGGAATGGTTCTGGCCAATTAAGCTCCGTATTTGAGGGTGATGTTTTCAAGAAAGTTCTTAGCATCTTCATAACTGCTGCAATATTGAAGCTTGCACAAGGTAGACAAAACATGCAACTTTTGTTTCCATATCATTTTTCTGACTTAATGTATTGGAACAGAGATGGAGAGAAGACACTATAGAACTCAGTTTTTCAGCATAAAATGTGTCTTTCTTTCCACTTTACGTTTTAGTTGTTTAGCAGATAAATGTTAAAAATTTGTTTCAGAAGATTTCTACAGTCAAACTTTTGAAAATGAAGCCTAGCAGACTCAGCGATGCTGATTATTTGATTTAACTAACCCTGGAGATTAATTCATTCTCTGTGCCTAGTAGATTCATTTCATAGCAGCCAAACTCATGCATTCAGAAATTCAGAAATAGTATTCTGAAACTATTGTTCCAAGTGATGCTTATAATAGACATATCAAAGCAAGACCATAAAAGATAACAGAAGTCCTTATTCAAAATGTTCACAAGATTTTGAATCTCTTGTTTCTTTGTTTTGTTTAACTTTTATTTCAAAAAGTTAATGAGAATTTTTATCAGGATGACTCTAGCTTATAAATTCCCATATTTGTTTATCTTTAAGTTCAATTATAAAACAAAAAATGTGTTTATGAAGTTGGAAGTTGATTATACTGTCTTTATACTTTTCCAGCCGTTCTGGACATAGTCCTTAGTTGGAAAGCAAGGAACATCATGTCGCTTCATGTGAAGCTGCGGTATATTTTTAAGGCAGTTTTAGCAGCAGCATGGGTCATAATTTTACCAGTCACTTATGCTTATAGTTGGAAAAATCCATCTGGCTTTGCACAAACCATTAAAAATTGGTTTGGCAATGGTACAGGTTCCCCTTCTTTGTTCATTTTGGCTGTCTTCATTTACTTATCTCCAAACATTCTCTCTGCACTGTTATTTGTGTTCCCATTCATCCGCCGGTATCTGGAGAGGTCTAACAATAGTGTTGTGAAGCTCATGATGTGGTGGTCTCAGGTAAACAGAGGCATATTTGGCTTGTCTATTTATGCTTATATAAAAGGATATGTGTACTTTCTTTTAAACCAATGCCTTTTAATCTTCATTAAGAAATACTTCAGACAAATATTACCTTTGTTTTCTAGTTTTTCTTGTAGATGTTAGGGAGACACTGGTTTATGAGAAAGAACATATATTTAGTATTGTTTCAATTAATTTTTTTCAGCATTTATTATTTTGTTTTCTCTTAATTTTCAATTCAACAATTTGCAGCCTCGGCTCTTTGTTGGAAGAGGAATGCAGGAGGGTCCACTTTCATTGTTGAAGTAAGGGAACGAACTTAATTTCTTCAATCCTCATCTACGATCATTTTCACTTGTAAGATCTGTTGCTTAAACTGTAACTGTCTTAATTTTATAGGTACACTTCTTTCTGGGTTCTCCTAATTCTATCTAAATTAGCATTCAGTTACTACCTGGAGGTAAAGATTCGATCATGTTTCTATTTGATCTTATTTTCTTCTTTCTCTTCATTTTTCCAGTTACTTTTATCCGAGTTCCATTTTCTAACCAGTTCATTTCTATCCAATTTCATTGTGTACATATCAATATTAGTATGCGCTTCTGTGTATAGGAATCAGCAATTTCATATAGTGTGATTACTGTAAATTATCTAAGGAGTTTTTTTGAAAGGTGCAGACTTTTCTGTACCATCTTATATTGACCTTAAAATCATTATCTTAATTTTCTTCAAAACTGCAGATAAAGCCTCTTGTGGATCCAACAAGAGCCATCATGAATGCTCATGTATCAGATTACAGATGGCATGAGTTCTTCCCTCATGGTAACACTTGGAATTAATGAAAAAATAATTGTAGTTTATATAATGTCTGTTCTTAATATCATACTCTACTACATGCAGCCAAAAACAATATGGGTGTAGTGATTGCTATATGGTCCCCTATCATACTCGTACGTTTCTATCTTGCTGTCATATGTCTCACTAATTGCATGATTTTTTTGTTCTAAGTTTTTAATAGTAACAAGGTTCCCTTTGCAGGTCTACTTTATGGATACACAGATTTGGTATGCTATCTTCTCTACAATAGTAGGAGGCATATATGGTGCATTTCGACGATTGGGAGAGGTTTGTCTATTGTGTGTGTATTAAGCATTCTCTTTTAGGTTTGGAAACATATTGTCTATTAACACTTGCTTAGAAGTGGACATTATTAGAATGCATCATTTCCATACTTAGAAGATTTTAACATGGTGTAGTTAATGTAGCTATGCCTATACAAATTTCCAATTCAAAAGTAGTGTACTATTCTGTCTTTTCAAATTAAGTCTTCCTATTTTCCTTTTTGTACAAGGTATCCACCATAATTAGAGCTCAATACCTTATAAACCTCATGCCAGAATACTAATATTCAACTCAAGTTCCATCTCTTGCAATTGGATCTTAACAAAGTAAAAAAAAAAAAAAAAACATTGAAAGTTATGAAATGGTCCAGGGTTTAATGTTCAAATTTGGATTGATTTCTTGTTTTTTTTTTGTTATTTTTTTCTGTACAAACTAAGGTAAAGAAAAGTCATGCATGTTTTTTCTGCTACTTTAACTGTGGATTTATGAGTCTTGAAATACATAATTCATTTTTTTTTTTTCAATTTAATTTCAGATTCGAACCTTGGAATTACTTAGGTCTCGTTTTGATTCAATTCCGGGTGCTTTTAATGGTTGCTTGATTCCCGCAGAACAGACTGAGACAAAACGAAAGAAGAGCCTAAAGGCCCACTTTTCTCGCAAGTTTGAACAGGTTTTGAAACTTTTTCAGATTATGTCGATAGTTTTTATCTGAATACTCATCACTAACCTGCAATCTTGGATAGTAAGATTTAAAATATACTTCTGAGGAACCTACAAGTAAGGAGCTCTGTGAGGAAGCTTTGGAGAACATGCATTGCTAACTAAATCTATCTATTTTTGAGGTTTAGTAGTGTAAAAGAGACTGTCTGTATGTCCATTTGGCTTTGTTCTAGAATTTAACATTACAAATTTTTCCAGACACATCTTTTATGAGACAGTCTTGTAGCTTTAAACATACCTTTTGGGTTTCAATTATCCATTATTTTTTAAGGAATTTCCTAGTCAAATATGACACTATTTAGTTGAATTTTTTTTGTGTGGATATCATTCCCAATCTACCTGTCTTGTATTTGTTTTCTAAATGTAGTCTTCTTTCATACATATCAATTTGATCTTTAGATAACCTGTTGTTTTCATAAATATCAATTTCACCTGTTGATTTTAAAGGTGGGAACCATGGATATTGTTTCAGCAATGTAATAGGACAAAAAAAAATTACTAGAACTCAAGTTAAGATTCTCCCTGTTTCAGGTCTCTTCTAATAAAGAGAAGGAATCTGCACGATTTGCACAGTTATGGAACAAAATAATCACTAGTCTGAGGGAGGAGGACCTAATTGATAACAGGTAGTGCTATGACTTAACATTTTCTCAATATCTTGATTCTTTGCTTTTGAGGAAGCTTGAATTATTAGAGTACTGAGATTTTCACGTTTTCATGTGAGACCTTTATTTTTTGTTGCAAATAAGTCTGACTAAACTGAAATGCTAGGGAGATGGACCTCATGCTCGTACCATATTCGGCCGACCGTTCTTTAAATCTCATCCAGTGGCCACCTTTCTTACTTGCTAGCAAGGTTCATATACGTGTGTTCAATTACTTTGTGTGGGTGTGAGAGAATAATCTGGATCCTTTTTTAATCATTTAAAACTCTATTTGTTGGACAGATCCCTATAGCCGTGTCAATGGCCAAAGACAGTTTTGGAAAAGGACAAGAACTGGAAAAAAGAATGTTAAGAGACAAGTACATGAAATCTGCTGTTGAGGAATGCTATGCTTCTTTTAAAAGCATTATTAACTTCTTGGTTCTTGGAGACCGTGAGAAATTGTAAGTTTCATATCATGTGAATTATGCATGAAAAGAGAAGATTGACAAAGTTTGATACACCGACATGATGTATGGTTTCACAAATGCAGGGTTATACAAAATATTTTTCAAAGAGTTGATGAGCACATAGAAAACAAAGCTCTGCTCACAGAATTGAATCTGAGTGCTGTCCCTAATCTGTATGCTCGATTTGTTCAACTGATTGAACGTTTGGTAATTATTTTGTAAATAGTAATGTTACATTTTCTCTTTGATCAAGAGTGAACTTTAGTCAATTTTTTGTTGTTATATGTTCAGTTGGATAACAAAGGGGAAGACAAGGATTCAATTGTGATACTCTTGCTTGACATGCTAGAGATTGTGACCAGAGACATAATGGAAGGAGACATTGAGGGGTTAGTCATTTGAGATTTTATTTTTCCTTTTCTTATTTCATAAGTTGTGATCATTTTGGATTAATTGTTATTCTCTTGTAGTTTGCTAGATTCAAGCCATGGTGGGTCTTATGGGAAAGATGAAAGGTTTACACCCCTTGATCAACAATATATCTTTAGTAAACTTCAATTTCCTGTTGAAACAGATATTGACGCTTGGATAGAGAAAGTAAGTTTCAGAAGAATAAATGTTATTATTAAGTAAAATAAAAATTATATGTTTGCTCTCAACCTCAATTTTCCCATATTTCAGATGTCTGCATTGTTCTGTTTCTGTGTTTTGTTCATGTTATGGGCTTGCTTCTTTTTACAGATAAAAAGGCTTCAATTACTGCTTACTGTCAAGGAATCTGCTATGGATGTTCCATCCAACTTGGATGCTCGCAGGCGTATAACTTTCTTCTCTAATTCATTGTTTATGGATATGCCACCTGCTCCCAAAGTTCGGAACATGATGTCCTTCTCGTAAGCTCATTCCATGTTCAACTTATAAAGCAGCTTAAAACATTCATTTTATGATTTCTTATTGAGTAAATTTCACTCCATATCTTCTGTTTTTTTTAGGAATGGCAAATCTATAGTAGTGACTTATATGAGTTCTAACGATCAAGGGGCCTTTTGAAGTCCTGGAATCTATAGAAAAAGTATATTAATGGCTGTGTATCTTGATTTTGTAGTCTTTTGACACCATACTTTGATGAAGCTGTTCTTTTCTCCTTAAATCACCTGGAAGAGCCAAATGAAGATGGAGTATCTATCCTCTTTTACCTGCAAAAGATATTTCCAGGTTTCCCATTTTCTCTTGATATTTGTCAAAGAATTGCTTTACCTTAAAGCTTATGTTGATGTATCAAGAGAGCTAACAAAAATGTTGATGTATATATATATGTATGTATATATATACATATGTGTGTGTGTGTATATATATATATATATATGGAAGCCTCGCCAATTTTGGGAAATTAAATTAAAATTAAAGTTCACTTTGGAAGATAGTGAAACCGATACTACTTAACTAAGTTTAATTAAAAGATTGATGTCATGGATTTAATTCAACTTGGCTTAATAAAGTCATTTAACATAAAATCTTAAAATATAATACTATGGATAAACATTTAATTTTGTAATTGTAATAATCAGTACAAAATTTTGGCAGTAGAGGCCAGGATGCACAGTAGACATGGGTTCGCTTCAAATTTTCCTAAAATATACTTGTTGATCACCATTTTATGAAGTGAACCTGAAATTTAATGGAAACAATGACCAAACAATGAAAAATATATAAAATTTAGATGGGACAAAACTCCATTACCTAGAGCTTGGTCCATCCTTGCTAATGATGTACTACTTTTCCTCTCATACCACGGTCTTTATAATTCTCTAGTTTAGTTTTGCTCCTGATCATGATTTACTGCAGATGAATGGAAAAACTTTGTTCAGCGTTTTGATTATAAAAGTGAAGAAAAACTCAGAGTAGAGAATGAAGAAGATCTTCGTTTATGGGCATCATACAGAGGACAGACATTGACCAAAACTGGTATGAATTACTTCCTATCCCTCCGACATTTATGCATTTCAGATGCACAAAATTTAAAGTTATATTTGTATTGTAGAATTATGAATTTCCTCTAAGCCTTTTCACTTTATTCTCACCAAGTAAAGTCCGAGGAATGATGTATATTCGACAAGCATTGGAGCTACAGGCTTTTCTTGACATGGCGAAGGATGAAGGTACACAGGATTCATTGAAAGATAAAGACATCATTACTTTATCTATTATACGCTGAGGTTAATATTGGCTTTTCACTTCACAGAATTAATGAAAGGTTACAAGGCTGCAGAGCTAGAGAGCAGGGAAAATTCAAGGTTACAAGGTGACAGGTCATTGTGGACACAATGTCAATCATTAGCTGACATGAAATTCACATACGTAGTTTCATGTCAACAATATAGTACTCATAAGCGATCTGGTGATCCCAGGGCAAAAGAAATTTTAAAGCTTATGATCAAGTATGTCTCTCAAACCAACCTCCTCACTTTTGTCATAGCTTATGGAAACATTCAGTGCTAATGTTCCAATTGCAGGTACCCATCTCTTCGAGTTGCTTACATTGATGAGGTTGAAGAGCCTACCAAAGATTCAACCCGAAAAAGAGATAAGGTTTATTATTCAGCTCTGGTGAAAGCTGCATTACCGGCAAAGTCAAATGATTCATCTGAAACAGTTCAGAGTTTAGACCAGGTACTGTTTTGTAGACCATTCGTGAACTAATGATAACCAAAGGCAAAATGGTTTTTCCTCTACTTTTGTAATTGTTATTGTGTAAAATAATCTAAAAAGTTCTGGACAGAGGGATTCTTCTCAAACATATCCAGTTCAATGATATATTCTTTAACAGTAGAAATGCTTTCCAATTTGTTGATTGGTTATTTTGGTGTAGGTAATTTACAGGATAAAGCTTCCTGGACCAGCAATATTGGGTGAGGGAAAGCCAGAAAATCAAAACCATGCCATCATTTTCACACGTGGGGAAGGCTTGCAAACAATTGATATGAATCAGGTCTTTTTGCATTATTTATGCATTATGAAAGAGGGGAAGCTAGCTTTTGAAAAAAAAAATTCAGGTTACTAAATTTGCGTGTAACAGGATAATTATATGGAAGAAGCTTTCAAAATGAGGAATTTGCTGCAGGAATTTCTCAAACAACCTGATGGTCCAAGAAAGCCAACAATACTTGGACTCCGAGAGTATATATTTACTGGCAGGTATGATCTGTTGTAACAATTTTGAATCACTTCATATCGTTTCTGATATAAACTATAATCTATTAAATTTTTTCCATTTATCTTTATGTACTTTATGTTTCTTGCAGTGTTTCATCTCTTGCGTGGTTTATGTCAAATCAAGAGCATAGTTTTGTGACAATTGGACAAAGATTGTTGGCTTACCCCTTGAAGTGAGTTTTTCTTGTTGGTTTCAATATTTAAATGGAGGTTTATGATGAGATGTACTACAGCCGAATACTAACCCTTGTTATAGTTTATGTTTCAGAGCTCATTGTTATATTTTTAACTTCCTATTTATTTCTTTAATTGATTCTACAACCAAAATTATGTCATGTGCAAAAAGCATGCATGTGTTATGAAAATTTCTAGGTCTAGAAATTAACCGTTTACTTGAAGAACATAGAGAAGAGAGGGAACCTTGTGGAAAAAAAGTCCCAAATGATTTTTATTGAGAATTTTCAGGAATTAAAGAAATGTTTGTTATAAAGGATGAATTGCATGAGGATGAATTAGCTAACTTGCTACTTATATAACTAAGTGCTCTAACCATTTTCTACCCAACCAAAAGCATAACTGAATGACATATGCCCTTCACTTCTCTATAGATTTTTTTATTTCATATCAATGCTCCTCCCTTGGAAACATCAAGCAAACTCCTAAGACTGGGAGCTTTGATACCAACTTGAAAGGATTAATATGAAAGAAACAAGATTTTTATTCAATTGATTAAGTTGAAACAATACTTCAATATAGAGAACTCTATCCCTATAGTAAGAATTACAGAGAGATCTCTATAATATTCTAACAGCTTCTAGTGGTATGCTTAATATCGTACTAACAACATAATATAATCAAAGTTACTGAAATGTAGAAGTAGAAAGAATATAAATATTAGTTATATTTCCCTACTTTTTCTCAGGATATATTCTTTCTTTCTATGTTAAGGTCGGTCAAGTGCTGTGTGACAATTCAGATGTTATTGAGTTAAAATTTTAGTCAATATGTCTCCAATGTTGTGTCAGTTATTGTTTGATTATATCAGTAATGTTTTTATTCCTTTCATTCAGAGTGCGGTTCCATTATGGCCATCCAGATGTGTTTGATAGACTTTTCCACCTAACAAGAGGGGGTGTAAGCAAGGCTTCTAAGGTCATCAACTTGAGTGAGGATATATTTGCAGGCATGTGTTCTAGTTATCTTCATGTATCATGTATGCAACTTGTTTCTGTTTTCTTCAAAAGGTTATCTAATTGTAAAAGTTTATTTATGATGTGTAGGTTTCAATTCTACTTTACGTGAAGGAAATGTCACTCATCATGAGTACATACAAGTCGGTAAAGGAAGGGATGTGGGACTTAACCAAATATCAATGTTTGAAGCAAAAATTGCTGCTGGTAACGGTGAGCAGACGATGAGTAGAGACATATACAGGCTTGGACACCGTTTTGATTTCTTCCGAATGCTATCTTGTTATTACACTACCATTGGCTTCTATTTCAGTACCCTGGTATGCGTGGAACCTACCCTACTTGTAGCATATATGAATATGATCTGTTGTAAATACTGACTTTGATTTTGACAGATAACTGTCCTCACAGTTTATGTATTCCTTTATGGACGCCTCTATCTTTCCCTTAGTGGACTTGAAGAAAGTTTGAACAAACAGAGAGCTATTCGAGAAAACAAAGCTCTTCAAGTAGCTCTTGCTTCTCAGTCAGTTGTGCAAATTGGACTTTTATTAGCGTTGCCTATGTTGATGGAAATTGGCTTGGAGAGGGGATTCCGTCAGGCATTAAGTGAATTTGTACTCATGCAACTACAGTTAGCACCTGTATTTTTCACATTTTCTCTTGGAACAAAAACACACTATTATGGAAGGACATTGCTTCATGGAGGTGCACAGTACAGAGGCACAGGCCGTGGTTTTGTGGTGTTTCATGCTAAATTTGCTGATAACTACAGGCTCTATTCTCGCAGCCATTTTGTTAAAGGAATTGAACTGGTGATTCTGCTTGTGGTCTACCATATATTTGGTCATGCATACAGAGGAGTGGTTGCCTATATTTTCATTACTATAACCATGTGGTTCATGGTAGGGACATGGCTTTTTGCTCCCTTCCTTTTCAATCCATCAGGCTTTGAGTGGCAGAAGATAGTTGATGACTGGACAGATTGGCATAAATGGATAAGCAACCGTGGAGGCATTGGTGTATCACCTGATAAAAGTTGGGAATCCTGGTGGGAAAAGGAGCATGAGCATCTTCGGCACTCTGGAAAGCGTGGTATTGCTACTGAGATCATATTAGCCTTCCGCTTTTTCATATATCAATATGGCCTTGTATATCACTTGTCAATTACTGATTCGACTCAAAGTGTTCTGGTTAGTTCTTTCTTACCCAGTTCTCCATAGGAATACTCCTTTTTTGGTTGCTTATAAATCCCAATTCCTAGCTGCAAGAACTTCAGTTTAACTGTTGTTACTATTGGCTTACAGGTTTATGGTATTTCATGGATGATAATCTTTGTAATATTGGGTTTAATGAAGGTGAGATTTCACACTATTATATTCTATATCGTTAAGATTTGGTGTATTCATTTTTCAGGAATGCTGCTGAGTGTCCGCATACAAACTAGCTGAAAAAATGTTTTATTTACGAACACCATTAGTGAGTGTTAGGTATTATGTTTCTTGAAAAACAGAAAATAAAGAAGGAACATGGTAAAACCATGATTCACCTCGTACAGGTCTTAACACTACATTACTAAAATAATTGAGACACTTATGTCACCGTGTGTCCTGTGTTTGGTTAGGTAAAAATTAAAAGCTCATATCCACATAATGCGTTTAACTTTTAGGTACATTCTCTTTGTTTTCTTTTACCCTGGTTAGACATATTGTGTTGCACCTTTTCTCACTGCATAATGGCTAATAAACTTGAGATAAAGAGTAACCATGTTCAAAGTCCTATTTTCTCTTACACCCCTCACTCATCCCTTTCTGTGATAATATTGGAATTTTGCAGGGTGTATCTCTGGGGAGGCGACGCCTTAGCGCAGACTACCAGCTTTTATTTCGATTGATTGAGGGTTCAATTTTCTTGACATTTCTTACCATCGTCATAGTCTTAATAGCAGTTGCCGGATTGACAATTAAGGACATAATAGTTTGCATCCTAGCAGTCATGCCAACAGGCTGGGGGTTGCTGCTGGTCAGTAAACACTCGTTTTTTTTCTTTACTCACATGTTCTTTCAAGTCAATGTTTGATCCATGTCAATTTGTGTTGCTTTGATCCCTAAGAAAGAGCACATCTAAGCAAATTGTTCTCCAAAAACGTTTGCATGCTAAGTAGTCTACCCTATGAAATTGTATAGTTGCTAGCAATTATGGGTCCAAGGATTGAAGAAAGAAGTGATCATGATGTAACATAATCTAGTGATTATTTGTTAGAGATTTTTTAAAAATAAAACTTCAGTTAGTTTATGTTTGTTTGCAAACATAAAAATAGCTATTGATTTTTTGGAAAGCTATTCAAAATGGCTTCTGAATTTGTTTACATTTTAGATTGTCTAACAGCTTGGTTATTTTTTGAAACCTAAAACTGATAGACCCTTATTCTCACAATCTAATTTGCATACACAAAAGCTCTAAGGGATCAAAGCAATGCATGTTGTCACTCTATAAAACCATTAATAAATGCCTTTATATGGTATCTCTCTTTTGTCAAATACTGTGCAAACTAGAAATTTCATTGTCAAAATATAAAAAAGGGTCACCTTAATATCTCTTCTCATGATCAGTTTGAGCATATATACTCATTTGATTTTCATTGTCTTTTGTTTTTGTTCTGTACAAGATTGCACAAGCTTGTAAGCCTGTCATTGAAAAAACTGGGTTTTGGGGGTCTATTCGGGCACTTGCTCGGGGATATGAAGTGATAATGGGCTTGCTTCTCTTCACACCAGTTGCTTTCTTGGCATGGTTCCCATTTGTTTCAGAGTTTCAAACACGTATGCTCTTCAACCAAGCTTTCAGTAGAGGTTTACAGATTTCTCGTATTCTTGGTGGGCAAAGAAGTGATCGCTCCTCCAACCACAAAGAGTGATAGTCTCATTTTCATCTATTATCTTTTATCAAACGTTTCAGCCACACTTGGTTACATTATTTTAAGAGTTTTGACTGCATGTCATATTCTTTAAATAATGTGACCAGACATGATTGGATGATAAGAAATGAAAGATGATATGATGTTTTTTTGTACATTACTATATTCATACTTGCTATTTTGTAAATGCGGTTTTACAACCTACTCAGATGTGAAACATTGTACATAGATTCTATAGTATGGATTACAGTTTGGAAGTTGTATCAGAAAGAAGACTCTCTAGTCTGTAAATTGTACTAGGTATTGTAATTTTTTTATACCCACTTATTAATGACTTATTCTTTCTCTCTTTCTTTTCATTTTGTTTATGGGAAAATAACATTTGGATACTGTTAGTTATTATTAAATACAATGCCATTTGTATTACTTAGGGAATGAGTTTAGTTCATATCTTCTGTATACTTTTTTTTTTTATTATGAATACATTACCTTACTTTTGTTCATTATGAATACATTACCTTATGCCTTATGTGTAACTTTTACTAAAGCAATTCAGCCTATGTTTCTATCTTATTTCAACTCGGTATTTAGAGCTAGTGAAAGGTATCCAGAAATCACTAAATAGAGGTAAAACATATTATACATAAGAACTTAATTAGAAACCACAAACTATTCTACCAAAGTGGTAAAAAAGAAAACATCAACATACAATTCTCCAGATCTTTCAAGAGGACTGGTCTTTCCAAATTTTCCCCTTTACAACCAACTAAAAACTCCCCACAATAATCTAATATAAACAAAATATAAAATATAATTACACAACACAGGAGTTTATAACTACCTGCTAAGAAGTTATAACTACGTGCCTCCTCTATTTTTTCTCACATAAACCTTGTCATTATACCTATCAATGCCCCTCCATGAAGTTTCACCTTGTCCTCAAGGTGAAAAGTAGGAACCTCCTTGTTGATGGTAGTTATTGTTTTCCAACTATTTTCAAAAGAGGGGAGATGTTGCCACTGGATTAAAACTTCCAAGTCGTCATCCTTACTGAATCTGGTATCCAAAAGAGCTTGGGGAGAAACATTAAGGATTAAGTCCTCCGTTAGTACAGATAGGAGGACCTGAATAAGAGTTGTTGGTTGGACTACGCACTTGAGGAGATACACATGAAAGACTGGAATGAAAGACTGGATGGATTCGGGAGTGAGCAAGAAGTTTTAACTTGTAAGCAAGTGCCATTATAAGTTCAAGTGCCTTATAAGGGCCATAGAACCTTGGACTTAGTTTTTCATTTTCTCTTCTTGCCAAGGACCTTAATCTATAAGGCTGCAATTTAAGATAAACCCAGTCACCAATCTGAAACTCTACCTCTTGCCTATGCTTATTAGCTTGAACCCGATTATGTCGTTGGGCTTTGCGTAGGTTTGCCTTTAGCTCCTTCAAGAGCGCATCACGTTCTAGTTGAAGTTGATTAACACTTTGGACTTTAGATGGAATACTATTGCCCTTGAAAATTAACGAAAGGTCAAGGCCATAGAGAGCTGAAAATGGTCATTTTTATAGAGGCACTATAATTGGTATTAAACCAAAATTCAGTCCAGGGCAACCATTGTTACCATTTCCTGGGTTGATACCCTGTCATACACCTTAGATAAGTCTCTAAGCAACGATTAACAACCCCGGTTTGGCTATCTGATTGGGATGGTAGTTTGTGCTAAACTTCAACTTGGTGCCAGCCTATCTAAATAATTCACATCAAAAATAATTCACACCAAAAATTGCTCAGAAATAGCTTGTCACGTTCAGAATGGGCCACTTGGATTGCTGTAAAAGGATGAGGGAGGGCCAAAAAGTGAGCATATTTGGCAAGTTGATCCACCACGACCAAAATAATATCCTTGCTACATAACATTTGGTGCTTTCGTTGAGCATGGCCGACGGTACCAGGATGAAGACGATGGAAGCTAAGATTAAAAAACTCTATCAGCTACTGGAAGGCAATGCGGAAGCTCATCGCGCTGAAATCGCCCGCATCAACGAGGCTACTCAATGTCGGATGAATGATATTCAACAATCCTTATCTCTGCTTTTACAGAACCAAAATGCTACTCATACTTCTTCATCCCACCAGGACCACAATCATGATACGAACTCCTATCATGAAGTCCACATTGCAAATTATCAACCATTTCCAACACGACCAATGAATTTCGATCTTCCCCGATTTGATAGTTCTGATGCGCTTGGCTGGATATTTAGCGTTGATCAATATTTCTCGTTTTATCAAATCCCAGACGAGCAACAAATTGCCATTGCGGGAATGCACATGTCAGGCCCAACTATTCCATGGTTCCAGATGCAACAATGCACAATGTCTTTCCGCTCATGGAACGAGATGAAACATGTCATCGAAATCGAGTTCGGACCCACCTTGTTTGAATCCCTATGTGAGTCTCTTTTCAAACTCCAACAGCAAGGTACTATTTCAGAGTACTATACCGAATTCATTACCTTAGCAAATCGCACCAATATTGAACCAGCAGAGGCCTTGCTCGACTGTTTCATTAGTGGGTTACGCATGGACATTAGACGAGAAGTAAAAGCTCAATGCCCAACTTCATTGATGCATGCTGTTAGTCTCGCCAAACTTTATGAAGATAAATTTTCTTCTTCGTTCAAAACCACTCTAGGTCCCAACCCATACCGTCCACCAAATTACAAAACCCCTTCCAACCCTCCAATCAAACAACCTTCAAGAACCTCACTACCACCACTACTTCCCACACCCCCTCATACAAACCAAAATCACCACAACGGCACCCCAATCAAGAGACTCACTCCAGCAGAACAACAACTAAAGAGGGACAAGGGACTATGCTACTCGTGCGATGAAAAATTTACCCCACAACACAAGTGCCCTAACAAACATTTCATGTTATATCAATTAGAAGAAGTTCTTGAGCAGCCCATGCTACATCATGAACAAACCACAAGGGAAGAGCATGACTAGCAGCAGATGCAACAACTGGAAAACCACGTGCTAGAACATCATCTTTCTTTAAATGCAATGAAGGGAACACCCGGATCGGGTACTATTCGATTAAAAGCTTTTGTGCATGGTATGGAGGTCCAAGTGTTGATTGATGGTGGAAGCTCGGATAGCTTTAATCAACCGCGAATTGCAAAGTTTCTGAAACTGCCAGTACATCTAACACCTGGCTTTCGGGTCATGGTAGGCAATTTTGATGTGATGCAGGTCGAGGGTCGTCTTCCTTCTTTGGAAGTTTCAATCCAGGGACATTCGATCAATATTCCAGATGTTTATGTTCTTCATGTTGCAGGAGGAGACCTAGTTCTGGGAGCTACTTGGTTGAAAACTCTTAAAGCTCACATTGCAGATTATGATGCCTTATTCATCAAATTTCTCCATGAAGGGAAATTTATCACTATCAAAGGAGAGGAAACAACGACTCCAAGACACGCTCAATTCAATCATATGAAACGGCTTATTAATATTGATGTGGTTGCGGCAGTTTTTATGCTACAGCTTGCGCAAAATCACCCCACTTGGAGCTGCCTACAAATCTACCACCGGAGTTGGCATTATTATTGCAGAATTATGCAAAGGTTTTTCAGATGCCTTCAGGTCTACCACCTCCAAGGGAACATGATCATTCCATTCCCTTGATGGAAGGAGCTCAACCAGTAAAGATCAAGCCTTACCGCTACCCACATAGTTAGAAAGAGCAAATTGAATCCATGATACAACAGATGTTAACTGATGGTATTATCCAACCAAGTAAGAGCCCTTTCTCCTCTCCAATATTATTAGTTAAAAAGAAGGATGGCACTTGGAGATTTTGCACAGATTACAGAGCACTAAATGCTTTGACTATGAAGGACTGTTTTCCAATACCTATTGTTGACAAGTTAATCGATGAGTTATATGGCTCTCAATACTTCTCAAAATTGGATTTAAGATCCGACTATCACCAAATTTTGGTAACACCCGAAGATAGGCATAAGCCGACATTTAGAACTCATCAAGGGCACTATGAATGGTTGGTCATGCCCTTTGGGTTAACCAATGCTCCAGCTACATTCTAATGCCTCATGAATAACATCTTTCAGCCCTTCTTGCGGAAATTTATTTTGGTGTTCTTTTATGACATTTTAGTTTTCAGTGCTTCATGAAAGACCCATTTGTATCACTTGGAAGTGGTGCTGCAAGTTCTACAAAGAGAACAACTATATGCAAAAATTTCCAAATGTACATTTGGAACTCAATAAATCAACTATTTGGGTCACACCATTGCGGGTAACGGTGTTCACATAGATAAAGACAAAGTGCAGGCAGTGTTGGAATGGCCACAACCAAGGAACATCAAGCAATTGCGGGGATTTTTGGGTTTTACTGGATACTATAGAAGATTCATTAAAGGGTATGCTTCCATTGCATCTCCACTGACTGAGTTGCTAAAAAAAATGCTTTCCAATGGAATCAAAAAGCTACTGAAGCTTTCCTATCCCTGAAACACGCCATTACTTTCGAACCTGTGTTAGCTTTACCAAAATTTGAGGTTCCTTTTGAAGTTGAGACTGATGTCTTCGGAATTGGTGTGGGTGTTGTACTAGTTTAGAACAAACACCCCATTGCTTACTTTTCCAAAAAAAAATGTCTTCCACTATCCAGAAACAATCAGCTTATGTTCGCGAGCTTTATGCTATCAAAGAGGCACTTGCCAAATTCAGGCATTATTTGTTAGGAAAGAGATTTATCATCAGAACCGATCAACAAAGTTTAAAATTCTTGCTTGATCAGACGTTGTCAACACCTGAACAGTAAAAGTGGTTGCATAAGTTTTTGGGATATGACTTTGAGATCAAATATAAATCAGGTGCCCAAAATATTGCAGCTGATGCTTTATCCCGCTGTTTCTTTGCTGCTTGGTCAACACCTCAATTGGACTGGTTGCCAACAGTTAAAGAGGACTTGCTAAAGGATGAGAAACTCCAACACATCCTACAACAATGCATTAACACGGGGTCAACGGACAACACCTATAGTTGCACAAATGGCTTACTGTTGTGGAGAAATAGGCTGGTAGTGCCCCAAAATAGCGGTATCATTCCTCTCATTCTTAAAGAATACCATGACACTAAGGTGGGAGGCCACTCCAGAATTGCTAAAACCGTAGAAAGAATTTGTTCTCAATTTTATTGGCCAACATGCACAACCAGATCAGGGATTATGTGTTAAATTGCACCATTTGCCAACAAGTGAAAACTGCTAATACGTTGCTTGCAGGATTGCTGCATCCTTTGCCTGTTCCATCACAAATTTGCATGGATTTTATCATTGCATTACCCCCAGCACAAGGTTATTCAGTTATAATGGTTGTGATTGATCGACTATCAAAATTTATGCACTTCTTATCGTTAAAACATGACTTCTCTAGTCAACAAGTGGTGGAAACCTTCATGCAACATATTCTCAAACTTCATGGATTTCCTAGATCAATTGTCTCTGACAGGGACAAAATCTTCATCAGCAAATTCTGGCAGCAACTATTTAAGCTCCATGGAACAACTCTTTCCATGAGCTCCGCATACCATCCACAAACGGATGGACAAAGCGAAATATTAAACAAGACCTTGGAAATGTATCTCCGGTGTTATTGTTTTGACAATCCAAAGAACTGGGTGAAGATGTTACCATGGGCCCAATATTGGTATAACACATCCTACCATAACAGCATTAAAATGTCTCCATATAAGGCATTGTATGGCAGGGAACCCCCATCACTCATCCGCTATGAAATTTCTCCACAGGATGATAGTACGCTGCAACAAATATTGGTCGACAAGGATCGCTTACTGGATCAATTGCGCACTAACATAACCCAGTCTCAGCAATTCATGAAACACTTTGCTGACAAGCACAGACACCATGAAGAATTCAAAGAAGGAGACTTAGTGCTAGTTAAGCTCCAACCCTACCACCAACACTCAGTCGCATTGCGGAAACACCAAAAAATTGGCCTTCGCTATTTTGGCCCATTCAAGATCAGTCACAAGTTGAGTTCTGTAGCGTATAAACTGAATTACCTTTTGAGGCTAAAATTCACAATGTTTTTCACATATCACTGCTTAAGAAGTTCAGAGGGGAATACCAACAACATTATTTGCCACTACCCTTAAAGATGTCAAAATGGGGTCCTATAATATCACCTACGCTCGGTTGTGCTAGATAACAGAACGATTTCAGTGGCTAGAAAAGAATTACAACAGATCCAAGTACAATGGGAAGAAGGGGAACACTCTTTCACCACGTGGGAGCCAACTGCAGAATTTTACAAGGCATATCCGGAATTCAACCTTGAGGACAAGGTTGTTGTTAATGGGGAGGGTAATGTTAGGAAGAAAAATATTGTTGAGGTGTCTACTAATGCTGATGCTGAAATGGATGGCCACATGGAAGATATAATGCACAAGGAGACAAATCTAGAGTTAGTTACTGGAAGGGGACAACTGGCAAACAATTGTGAAATCAAGGAACCAAGAAGGAGCAGCAGAAAGAGAATATCAAATAGGAGGTTACAGGACTTGGGGTAGCATGAAAAATCTGTGGTACTATGCCTCTGGAAAGGAAGCAGTGACCGTAGCTATCCTCTCTGCTAGGGGGATCTTTTTAGAGATGATAGGAAACGTGTGGAATGTCTCCAATAATTCATTTATGATTGTATTGACTTTTCTTCATTAGAAATATACAACCAGCATAGTTTATTTGTAGAATGTTTGTTAAAATTTAATTGCTACATAACAACGCTCATAAGATTGATTTTCCTGTTTGTCCTTGTCTTGGATGAATTCCTACAGCATCTTGTTCACTACATCTAATCTAGATTCCATTCTNGTATTCACCATACTCCCCACACGCCCTCACAGTACCAAGAAAGTCCCTCTGAATACCAAATTGA
Organism: Vigna radiata var. radiata; assembly: GCF_000741045.1. Taxonomy (NCBI): domain Eukaryota; kingdom Viridiplantae; phylum Streptophyta; class Magnoliopsida; order Fabales; family Fabaceae; genus Vigna; species Vigna radiata. Next base: position 27,813,534 of record NC_028355.1, on the reverse strand, counting down.
AAGGTAACCAGAAATCACTAAATAGATGTAAAACAGATTACACATAAGAACTTAATTAGAAACCACAAACTAGTCTACCAAAGTGGTAAAAACAAAAAACATCAACATACAATTCTTCAAGTCTTTCAAGAGGACTGGTCTCTCTAGATTTTCTCCTTTACAACCAACTAAAAATTGTTCACAATAATCTAACATAAACAAAATATAAAAGATAATTACACAACACAACTACAGGAAGTTATGACTACCTCTTAGGAAGTTATAATTACCTGTCTCCTTTATTTCTTCTCACATAAACCTTGTCATTAAACCTATCAGTTAGATTAATCCTTGCCTATCTGGTGAACTCACTTTTTATCGATGTTAAATTTTTTTCCAAAAACTTTTATTTTTTGGCATTGTTTTTAAATTATTTTTCTAGCCATTGTTTTTTGCCATCACCAGCATTGTCACATTTGTCGTTGTCATTTGGACGGGAAACACCACGATTTTGCTCTCCCCGACTAAGCATCCATTGAGCTGCAAAAATCATGGTGATTAAAGCTAAGACATATTCAGATGCCACCTCAATCCTTATCGTTGCTGCCACTTCTCACTTTGGATTATGATATGTCGGTGTCCTCTCAATGGTGACCACTGTCGTCCGACTCTTCTCGCCAACCTACTGTTGGATTTGTGACTTTCGGTAGGTTTTGTTGGAATTTTCTTCATCGTTTTGTAAGTTTTTTTCCATCTCTCGATAATTATTTTCTCTCTGTGTTGCTCATATTTCATCTTATCCTTTATGACAACCTATTATCTTTAATGAATTTCGCAAATGTTATAAGGATTGTCAAAACTCTAATTCCACTACTTCTACTACACACATAAATACATCAAGTACATCTTTTGTTGGCCTCAATCCTTCCAACTATCTTGATCATTAGGTTCTAGAATCAAGTGCCACATATAACATTATTGATGATAAATCTTTTTTTTCTTCATTATCTACTTCATGTTATTTACCTTTTGTTACTATGGCCAATGGATGTTAAGACAAGATCGTATAAAGAGAATAGATTGTCTAGCATTTCGGAGTTTTGAAGTTTAACAAAAAACATTAAACGAAATATCATTTAGAGATGTATAGCGTCTCAACATTGTGCACATCGGAACATTCTTATTAAACACTTATAAGACAGACTATGATGTGTCAAGTATAAAATATCAAACAACATTTGACAAAAACGCGTGTAGTGAACAAAGCCATAAATATTATATCTTATCGATTGTCACTATGTGAAAAAACTCAAACTTGCACTGGACGCTTATTATATGAAACATGTTTCAACACTATTTCAACGTATAGATCACTAAATGCATATATGCAGTGTATCCTGTTTGCTATGCTTTTTTCTCTTTATATGTGTACATAATGACAACATCAAGATATACTCAAAAGTGTTGCACAATCAGAAATATGTTGTGAGAGAAGAAGAAATTCCTAAAATGTTTCCTAATGCTTTATGTCTTACCACAATCATATAAGCTCTAACTGCGAAAGCAAATTGCTCTTCCAAAGGCACATAAAAGTATATATCTTGGTATGAGAAGCCACCTAATTTCAATGAAGTCAATTATCTCTGACTAACCGTTATCTCTCGAAAAAAGCTATAAAAGGAAGACTCGCGTAAGAGAATACAAAAACTTTTGTTATCATCGTATTATTACACTATTATTCTCTCATAAGCTTACATCGTCTAAGTCTATTCATAGAACAAAAGAAAGAATTTCATAAGTTCTCATATTTTTTTATATTGTATTTATCCTTTAACTAATAATTATGAGAATTTATACTTATAAATCAACACTAATTGTGTTTGAGAATTTTGAAGTTAAAACATTTGCATTGTGTAGCTCAGAAGAGTTAAACTTGTCATACAGTTGTCTAGATAGATAAAATTAATACTTGGATATTTCAAGTTTTTAATTTAAAAATAAGATATAGAAAGTAATTTTGATGAACTGATAAAATTAATAGGTTGAAGATCTATTCGAATATATTGAAACAAAGTGAATTCAGTTGGATAAGACATTTCAATCAATTGATTCATAACTAAATCTACTAAAATCACTTAAAATGAATGCTTTAGTGATTCTAATTAATTGATTCACATTTTAATGGGTTGAACCAACGTGAATTTGGTTGAATAAAAGCTTCATCCTTTTAACTAATTAAAATCTTGTTTTAATCGATTGAAATGTTTTCCAACAAGGTTATGAACATTTCAAGAGGTTAAAAATACTTTCCATTGATTGAAACCTCTTTCCTTTCATTTAAACCACGATAAATTGTTTAAACATCTTTTGAAAATAGTTTTATAACATGAAATAACAAGATCTAACATCACATCACAAACCCTAATCTTAAGAATTACAACCCAATACATGAAAGGAAGATTAAATCAACTCAATCAAACTTGTTTGAATCTTAAATGTCAACGAGATTTGCATTATAAACATTTTCTTTGGGTTTTCTTCACGAATCATGCAGTGAAGATCAAACCAAATTACAAAGATCATCACCATTCTTATTTTCTTCTTGGGTTGAGCTGAAATTTGTCTAGATGATCTTGATCTATATAAACTTTTTCTTTTTGGAGTTGTATTTTTCTTAACTACAATTATGTAGAAGACTTTTCTAGGATAGGGTTTCACAAAAGGTTTTAAGAGATTTTGTAGGGTTCAAGATCTCGTGGTGTGTTTATTTCTTGTTTTTCTTTCACGGTACATCTGAAAACTTGAAATTGGTAAATTGGCTTAATCAAGGTGATTAAACAACTAATTGTATCTCTCTTATAATGGTGAAACAATATGATTCTTGATGTTGTTATCTTTCTCTTATCTTTTACAATTCATATATAAATTGAATCCATACTGGAAAATTAAAGTATATTGAAAATAATTAAAATCTATTTTCTTTAAAGCTTCCATTTATTTTAAGATAATCCTTTATTCAGGTTTCTAAATTATTTGTAAAGTAGAACTCAACCTCCTCTTGAACTCAACCTACTTTTATAATAGACAACCTATTTTTCTAATAGTCATCTTATTAAGTAAGAGACTAATCTCATTTATTATATTTGTGATTGTTATTTGTTCAACATATTATATTAAAAAATTAAAATAAATCATTTAATTATTTTTATGGAAAATCTTTAAATTTTAAATTGTAAAACTTTAATTTTTAGTTTTCATGTTTTTATTTAAGTTTTAGTAACTTTGTTTTTTTAAATAAAATAAGAGAGGTGAATCACTTTATTAAAAACTATGCCAATGTATCTGTAAGGATTGAGAAATTTAGACAAAAGAGAGAGTCATAGGTGGCATCTTGTGAGTGGAAGAATATTAATAAAACCAAAAATCTTAAAACATAAACCAGCCACTTCCCAAATTCAATTTTCAGAAACGTGAATTCTCTCTCAAAAGCTAACTTCTTCTTCTTCTTTGCTTTCTTCCAAATTCATAGTAATCTGAAGTTTTTGAACATTTTCCAGACTCACCTGAAGCATCTGAACCTCAAGAACTCCAAGTGGCANCGAACTCATCCTAAGATTCGAAAGGGGTAAGTGATTCTCCCCTTCTCCTCACTGTTCTAAATCCTAGAACATGCAATCAGCAGATTGCATGTGGTTCCTACTTTCCCNTTTTCGATTCAATTCTCATTCCCANTTCTAATTTCAATTTTAAAATCTGTTTTGATCACAAATTGGTGATCCTTAGGGTTGGNGGCAAAAAATTCCGCAAAGTCGAAACCTGAGTAGCGAGCTTTGAACCGTTTTGGGCAGAATCCAAGTAAGGGAAGCTAGATTCTAAGTTCTTGATTGGAAAATAATGATATCATTGTTTGATTTTTTTTGGTAGAACTATTATATTTTTTATGCATGTATGAATAAATTGAATAATTACATTACTGTTGAACCGAATGAAAAGTGCATGTGTGATATAGATGATTATGGTCTGTGTTTGGTATGAACTAATAGGTGATTAATTTTGAATTGTATGACTATGTGTGTAATAGGAATCTTATGGTTTAAAGGTGAGTATTCAGTTTCTGTAGGTTGTAAGCAAATGGCTAAGTTAACTTCAACATTAGAGT
>NC_028355.1:27761212-27805896 GCF_000741045.1 Vigna radiata var. radiata | reverse complement strand
CTACTACTCTTAACTGCTTTCTATTATTATAATATGTTGCATTCCACTTGATATGAATTATACACATATTTTGGGATGTTACAGTATGTTCTTCTTTTGTGATAATAAAAAATTATAAAATTGTAATGTTACTATTATAATTATGAAATTAAAAATATTTTGTGTAAGTTATTGTGAATAGTTTTTATTTATTTTATAAATAGTTTTATAATTTAAAAATTATTAAGTTAAAAAAAGTCAAATTGGAAAAAAAAATTATTAAATTCAAAGAAATGGTAAAATTAATAAAATAATTATTTTAATTTTAAAAAATATCTAAAAGATAAATTTGGAAAAATAAAAGTAAACACGAAAATGAGAAGTCCTCATTATATGTGATATAAGGAAGATGTATGCTAAAATTGGAGAGAATTCGAGAATAATTTAACATTTTTCATGATTCGGATATACTAGTTGTTATTAAAGTTATATATGGTTTTAATCATTTAAATTGAAGCTAAATTTATTTTTATCATTCAAATTTAAAATTAATTTTTAATTTATAACTTGAATAAAAACTGTTTTACTTTCTCATCTAGGTGCCTGTGCATAAAAATCATCTAAATTAATACTTTTAAAGATAAACAAACACGTAGTTATATATTTCATCATAAAAATATAAAATAAAAGTAACTAGCAATTATTAATTAGTTATACCGAATAAATCTTTAACTGTACTAGGATAAGAGAGTAAAATATACATACGTTTAAGGAATATAAAAATAAAAATATTAATTTCAAATTAAGAGAACAAAACAAAATTATTTGAAAATTGAAAGACTTTAAACCTTATGATTTTTAAAGTAAAATTCATTTTGTTGACTTCCATCTTTATATCAATTTTAATTTTCATAAAAACTTAATATTAATAAACATGACTTCAAATTTAGAGAAGACTAATTTCAACTTAAAACATCACAAAATTACAAACTTTTATCTTTATATAATAATTAACTTTCTCATTTTTATTCAATATAAAAATTCTTAAAAATTCCTCATCATTCCTTCACAAATATAAAAAAAAAAAAGTAAAGTTATATAAAAATATAAAGATATTTCAAAAAGCTAAAAGTATATTCCACCTTACTATAATTAGTACATCGTGAAGAGCTAGAAAGAGTAGATGTGTGATTGATGGTGAAGAATGAAGATAAATAAATGCACCATACGTTTGAACTACCATGAGTATCATGCATTGCTTGCGCCAAATTTAATGGAATAAAACTACGTAATTCATTAAAACTCACTAGCTGCTTTGAAATGTTTGGTAGCACCCACCAAAAGTATGATAAGAAAAAGATATAAACTATAATTACGATTCCTTTGAGTTTAAGAAAATTTCCAATCAATCAATCAATCCCAAGTTTAATTATCCAAAACTTTGTTGCCAAGCATTCGTTGTCATAAAATCTTTAGAAATGAAAGAAAGAAAGAAAGAAAGAAAAATTTGGGAATAGCCACCATATGTTTTCAATATAATTAAAAAACTACATGTAATACTACTAAAATATAGGTAATTAATCTCTTCATTATGGTTGCTCTTTTATTGAAATCATTTTATCAAACATTATATTATCATATACAATGATTTTAAGTAGATTTGTTTTTATGAATTATGTAGTTTCATAATTTTGTTTAGATGAGACTGGTGAGATTAACATAGTGAATCTAAAATACAAAACCTTAATAAACTAGAGAAACTTTAATTTTTATGAAGACTCACAATTTTAATTATTAAAATAGGTTTGGTTTAACTTGTTTATTTTATAAGTCTTTAAAACAAACCAAGTCATTTTTTTTCTTTTTTCTGAATAGTCTTTAACACAAGTATAATCTGTTATGTTGGAATACAAAGAAAGTCTTTACATCAGATAAAAGAAAAGACAGATATGAGTTTATATGTATTAAGATATCTCCATTGGTAAGAGCGAGACCTTCTGGGATGGTACCGAAAACAAATCCATGAGAGTTTGACCCAAAATGAACAATATCTTACTAGTATAAAGATATGTGTATTGAACCTCCTTTAATATCTTTTTTTTGTTTTTGCATTTTATTATCTTAATTACTACTTTTTAAATTTAAATAATTATTCATGATAAAAAAAAATATTTTTCTGTTTTATATTTTAGTAAATATTTTTTTAAATTTAAATAATTACTCATTATAAGAGAATTATTTACACTTTTACATTTTAGTAATTATTTTTTAAAATTTAAATAATTAATGTATTTACATAATATTACTTACAATATTTTTTATTCCAATAACAAACATTTATTTTATCTAAAGTTACATATATAATTATATACATTTAAATATTTTATAGATGTCAAATTTAAAAAATACATATTTTTTAAAAAAACGAACCAAACTATTAACTGTATGCCAAAATAAAATGAACCATTACGAGAAAAATTTTCGGACTAACCATTGGAGAGCCATGGAAGGTACACCAATTTTAAGAATTAAATTATTATCATGTTGTAAGAATTTAATACCTATGTAGTAATTTAATGAGTAAATATTTTTTAAAATTTTAACAGTAACTAAATGATATCTTAGAACTTTTAAAATTGAATTGATTTAATACCTATGTAGTAATTTAATGAGTAAATATTTTTTAAATAGGAATCGGAACGTATTGACTACTCCAAAAGGTGTTAAAAATGTCCAACACAAAGCTGACTTCGTTGAAGTAATCAAGTTCGAAGGCAGGAATTGCCGTCTACGGCCCGCTTCTCCGATGTGGGACATGCCATACAAAAAGAACACAAATAATTTATTTAAGCCTGTGAAAAACAAAAGTCGTCCACAAATATTTCTTTTCTTAATTTTTTAAAATGTTTTTAAAGAATAAAATATATTTGTAATTATCTTATTTTAATGTACATGAAATCATTATTTCGAAAGCATAATGTCTTAAATACCTAAAAGATGATCAATCTCTTCTGTCTAAAAATCCAAATACATACTACATTGAATAAAATTAAAAAGATGGTATCATGCCTCTTATATTAAGAACTCATATTTCTAATATATCCAATGTTTTCAATATATTTCACTAAAAAAATCTCACATTAATTAAAATATTTTAATATGTTTTTTAAGAGAAAAACATGTTTTTTAAGTTAGTTTGAGATAAGAACAAAGAATTATGATTTGAATAGAATTCCAATGAATTACGAAAAGCCTTTTGGAGTGTATTATTTATTAGTGAAAAAATTCCAATGGTGCAATTTGGGCAACCTTTGTTTTGGGTTGAAAGAAGGCATTAGAGTAAACTAAATAATGATAAAGACGCGTTACTAGTCAATAAATAAATGATAAATTTGGCCAATTGGTTACAACATTCAAAATAGTAACAGAATAAGTTGCTCATAAAATCTCAACCTTAGACGCTTTCAATATCTTCTCACCAAAGTTGACTTGGTAAGAACAAGGGATGTCAGCCAACTACCTTCACTGTTACTCTATCTTTTAACTTACTTAATAATATTAACTTTTTTTTACAACATTTGAACATTGATTACGTGTCAATATGTGATTAGTCAAAATTAGTCCACAATAATGTTTATGATTATTATTATTGATATAATCCATTTTTTAAACACTTTTATTTTTATTTAAGTCTTACTTTTCAAATTTAAGATAATATTAATTATTTTTATTTTCAAAATTACTATATATATATAGTAATTTAGAAAAAAGAATAAATAAAATAATTTTACAGAGTATATATATGTCAAAACTAAATTTTGTTATGTTATTTTGGAAAGGAAAAAAAGTTATGCTTTAGTTATTACACGATCATATGTAGTCTTTTAAATTAATATTAAAATAAAAACTACAGAGTATAATTCTTAATGTTGAGAAGAAATTATTTTAGATTGCATAAAATTATTTTATAATATTGGTTAGAGAATATAAGTTAGTGTTGAACTTATTGTAAAAGTAAGAATGGAAAAGATTAAAAGATATACGAAAAAAAATTATATAAAGTTATTATCTTAAATTTTGAATAAGAGGTAATATCTTATATTCATCACTTCATAATTTATTGATATCCAATCTCGTAATTTTAATTAATCAATTAAGTAAAAAGAAAATTATTACCTTTCTTAATTATTTGAAAAATCTTAATTAAGCAAAGTGAATAAAAGGTATCTGTACTAAGAAACACTAGTTACTTTATTCAGGTTCTATCATTGGTATTTTATAGCAGCCATTCGATAGGAGAATGATGGTGCCTGATTGATTGAGTTCCACTCCAGTGAGATTATTTGGTTTAATTAATTTATATTTTAGTTTTAATTTCTGTTAGTAATGTTTTAAAATGTAAAATCCTTACAAAATAGAAATACAAGATTAGGAAAATCATTGATTTTGATAACAATATCATATTACTTTTTATATATCAACTTATTAATTTTTTTACTTATATAAAATTTATCATTAATAACAAGTATATTATTTGATTTAATCTACCTTTTTGTAATTTTTTTGATATTTTTAGAAAAATTTAAATTATCGTATATCAGGTCATTATTATACTCTCTGTTAGTAAAAATATATTATTTTTATTCTCATGTGATAATGTTTTATATTCAATTTAATTTTTATATTTTAAATTTGGACTCAATTAAGTTTTATTATATTTTTAATTTTTAATTCAATTAAATCTCAATTCTTTTTAATTTAAATAAAAAAAAAGACTAATTTTAAAAAATATAAATGTAAGTGACATTTTAGTTTTTAAATTTTAATATTTTTAATTAGATAAGTGTCATTTTACATTTATATTTTTAACATTTATAAAAAAATATAAGTTTAAAATAGAAAATTTTTTATTGAAATTTTAAATGTAAAATATATAACTAATTTAAATATTTAATGAATTGATTTGATGTATAAATTTTAAAAATTTATTTTAATATGTATATATAAATTATAATTAAGCTTAATTATTAATTAGGGTTAGATGTTTTTATTTTTTTTTATTTTTGTGTATGGTTTTTGTCTTAACCTATTTAAGTAATTTTTAATATAACAAGTGTCATTTTATATTTACATTTTTAATATTTTTAAAAAAATTATAAGCTTAAAATATGATTTTTTATTGAATTTTTTAATGTAGAAAATATAACTAATTTGAATATTTAAAAGCCTATTATTGCATAATAAAATAAAAATAAAAATATTTTAATTCTGATTGATATATAATTTAATCGAGTCAAGATTTAAAATATGAGGAGTAACTTGAATACAAGACACTGCTTACTCTACCACATGGTACGACAATAATCTTATATGTGACAGTTTTTTAAAAAAAAATAAAATAATTAAGAAAAATTAAAAAAGAAAAAGATTACTTTTACTCGTAGGAAGACTTAATTGAAAAAAAAAAATTAGTCAAATTTATAAAAAGTTTATGCGATTAGGTCATTTCCATTAGCACTATAGAAACATGTTAAAAACTGTGTCATGAGTCAATTTGTGATTTTAAATTTTTTTTTATTTTCAAATATTTTTTGGAAATTTCATTTTGATATCTGTCACTTTAAAGTTGTGTTATGTGGCACCGTCAAAATTATCAGTGTAACGTGACAATGTAAATGATAAAATCTTAATTTAGTTTCTAATTTTATTTATTTTATTTAATTTAGTTCTAATTTTTGTTATAAAGATAAAATTAATTTTTTATATAAATCTTAGTAAAATGTATATTTTTAGTAAGTATTTTTTGAATTATATTTAAACCAGATCTAATATTTTTACATACATTTTTATTAATTAAAATAATTTGTATTCATCTAAATTAGTTTAATTAGTTATTGTTACAAACCCAATCACTATCGTGGTATTTTTCTATCACAAACTTTGTTTCCATGTTTTAATTGTTTATTTTTACAAAATTATCCTCAAAAGAGGTGTGTGTGTGTTTTTAAAAAATTATCCTCAAAATAAGTGTGTGTAACTTATGTTATAATACAAATATTTAAAAGAACACATGTAACAGGAGACTTGTATTTTTGTGAGTATGTTATAGTATATTTAATTTAACATAAAAGTATAATTATGCTGAATATTATTGAAATTATAAAATATCTATGATGAATTAATTAAAATGAGTAGAAAAAAAATAAATGAATTTAATTGTGAATTTTTAAAAGAGAAGAAAGTACAATAACATTTAAAGTCAAAAGATAGTATAGTAATTTGTGTATTTATGCATGTTTTCAATAAACAACAAATATTTAGCAAAAAAATATCACACAATAAATCAATGTGTTAAAATATAAAGAAAATTGATAATATAAATATCATAGAGTAATAAGAGGAATATGAATTTCATATTCAATGATAAATATAAAGAAAATGTAAACAACTAAATAAAGTCAAACAAAGATGATATTTATTGCATAACGAAGTGTGTTTCGGTTATGGGATCCGAGATTAAACACTTGAAACTTTTCTCGATCTCCCAATCTTCTAGCACACACGTCAAAGGTTTCCACTAAAGGACCGAAAGGAGGTGACCTACAAGGAAACACTTTGTCGTTCAAGTCAGCTAGGTCACAAGGAGATCAAAGTAAATGTAATCAGACCAAAAGTAATTTATCTGATTGTTAAATCTATATTTATAGGCTTTAGACTCAATAATTGGCATTAACTGCTTGTAACTATGGTATCTTTTGTTTTCCTTTATGTGATATTCGCTCATTAAGGCCATTAATTACCTTTTAACACTGCCCTTACTGCTCCTTCATCGCTCAACCATGCATTTACTTCTTTGGCTCCCGACCGACCGGTCCTCTATTGTCCTCTCTCCCAATCCCGACCGACGGGTCACCCCTCCATACTACAAAGTGTTAATAAACATGATAAAAAAAATGTGATAATTTTTTTATTGGTTGAAATGTAGTAAAGATAAACATACAACATATAATACAAAAACCAACATGTATCTTGTGTGATTAAGTAGAAATAATATAACTTTTAAATATCATGATTTAAATTATTATACTATTATAAAATATTTTGGATATTATTTGTTCTTATAGAATCAAGTGTGTGAATTCTTTTTTCACTCCACAAGCTCCTACTATCTCTTACTTGTCCTTTAAGTCTCCTTTTTCTTCTATGGAATAGTGGGATGTCTACAAAAGATTCTCTTACGCTCAAGTTAAGGTTTTGGTTAAAGATTCTAATTAAATTTGGATTAATACAAAAGTGAAGTCAAAATATGATTAAAATAATATTTATAAGAGTGTTTTGCTTATCATGGGCCCTCACCTAAATCGGCCTTAGTTATGGGCCCATTGGTCCATAGGTCAAATGATCAGCTTACCTATGATGAACTGTAACTATTCTTTCTTAAGTTACTTAATGTGAGAATGTTTTGGGCATGCAAGAGTAGGTATCGTCGGGTATCACCCTACCCTAATGAGAAGTGTGCTTATTAGAGGATGATGCGGTTTAAGAAACACAGTACTCAATATTTGACCATCAATATCTATTATGCAACATTGAACTTAATTCTTTAAGAACGTATCTTTTATTATTTAGTATATAGTCTATCTATTGCAACGTATTCAGTAATCATCTTATTAATTCTATTTGTTATAAGGTATTCGATAATAGGTACCTGATAGTATCCTACTAGTATCTTAAGTATGTTTACATAGTATTTAATAAATATATATTTTTTCATTATGTAATTGTTGTACCTATATTATATTTAAAGTAAGGAAATAGTATAAAAATGTGTTTGATGTAATATAATAAATTTATTTTATAAATTATTATAGATGATTTTGGTTTATATATTTTTTATTTTTGTTTGCATCAAGTGTTTGCATTATAACTCTAAAAAAATATAAATTATATTATATCAACTTATATTATAATACAAATATTTAAAAGATACGGATAGGATTCGTGTTTCCGCGTTACTTTACTTTTTATAAATAAAATATATTAAATTATTAAAAATAAAATCTATTGGTGTTTAAATTTATAAAATTAATTTAAAAATTACATTTTAGTTTATCATTTTCTTTTGTTATTAATTATAATTGAATTTTATTTAAAGAAATTCAAATTAGCGGTTACTCTTAAAAAAATTAATTAACAGCAATTATAGGTAAAATAGGAATATGAATTGTGTACTCAAAGGAGCGAAATCCTCTTTATATAGATATCTATAAATTTTTATATGTACTTTTTATTTATATTAATAAACTTAATAGTTTTTATATATTTGATGTATTTTAACCAAATTTGGAATGAAATTATTAATTTAACCTTAATAAAAGTTTGTTTAAAAATTATTTATTTAAATGGAATTTATTAATACAGTTAAAGTTAGTTTAAAAATATTTTTAAAAATATTTAATAAAAATGTCAATTTTAATAAAATCAATTTATACAAAAATAAATTTGATCTAAATTTTAAAAGAGACAACATTACTTTTGATAAAATTTGAAATTAAATTGAATTAAAAAAATAAATATAAAAATAAATTAAAATTATGTTGATACCATGTGATGCAATTTTAAAGTGATAAGTGAATAAAAAAATCAAAAAAATTTGAAAAGATTAATTTCATGTGAGATTATTTTTAAGCGTGTGTTTGTATAATACTAACAGAAATAACCTAATTATAATAGTTTTTCATAAATTAAAATTAATTTGAGACTAAAAACTTAAAGGATTTAGTTTACATTTTTGGATGAATGTGAGATAAAAAAAATAATTAAATAAAAAAATTATAAGAACAAATTAAGTAAGGAGGGGGAGCAAAAGACGTTTAAGTCATTGTTTTATCAGTGACAACTCTTTTATCATCTTATAAATCTTTTAACTTACTTAATTTCATTGGTTCATCCATTTCTGATATAAAAAATATTAATAAACTTCCTTTACATTCCATCCTTATCTATTGTAAACATTGTGCCGAGGAATCAAATGGACGAACTGACAAAAGGAAAAAAAAAAGAAGGAAGAAACAGAGAGAACAAAAACAGAGATTGACTTAGAGAAGGAGATGAAAGAGAGTCAATTCGGTTTTGAATTCCAACCGCTCCACCCATCTTGATTCCTTCACCAAATCCCACGCACATTTTCAGAAAACCCTTTTTTAAAAAGCCGTCGTCTCTTACAGTACAATACAATAACCATCCCCACCTATACTTCTCCCAATATCTCATCATTTTCCGGTTGCTTAATCTCTGTCTTCTATCCTATCAGACACACATACCCTTTCCTTCAATTCCAAGTCTTCAACTCTAATCATTCATTCATCACTCTTTTACAAAATAATCTGTATTTATTCCCACCCATCCTCTGTTTTCTCTGCTTTTCTCTGTTCATTCTCCGTCGTCCAATTCAATTCCGCTCAATTCAACCCCGCGGAGGCGTTGAATCGAACACCCATCTCCTTCCCCATCTGGGTTTCTCGAAAGCCACATTCTTGCGAGGAATCGAGACATGGGGGTTCAGAAAGACAGTGTGAAATTTAACGTAGGTGGCAGGATGATGGAAACAACCGCAACAACCCTTGCCAATGCAGGGCGCAATTCGATGTTCGGTGCAATGTTCGACGACAATTGGAACCTGCTCCTATCATCAAACAAGGAGGGCTGGAGGTTCCTGGATCGCAACCCGGATTGCTTCGGGGTTCTCCTCGATCTGCTCCGAACTGGGGAACTCCATATCCCACCCAACATCCCGGAGAAGCTCCTCTACCGCGAGGCCCTCTACTACGGCCTCTTGGACCACGTGCGCGCCGCCAAGTGGGGCCCATTCGACGGCAACAGGTTAAGGTTGTCGCGGTCTGTGCAGGGCCAGGCCCCGGGTGACGGAACAGCCATTCGCGCAGGCCCTGATGGAGGCTGTTGCGTTGCGCATGGCAGCATGGTTCATGTGTATGATTGGATGTTGGATGAACACCCTCCTCTTAGCCTCGATTACCAGAGGGTCAACGATGTTGGGTGGGTTGACTCGGACAACGTTGTCGTCGGAGTGAGCGAACGCCTTGGGAGAGGTGATGGTGGGATGGGGCTGTTCAGTTCACACAGTGGGGAGCTAAGGTACAAGTTTCAGGTTTCTCATGAGAATCAGGTGAAGAGCTACACTGCTGGGGCTTTGAGTTTCAGTTCAGATTACAAGATATTTTCTAGCTGTAAAGGGAGGAGTAATGAGTATGGGATAGGGGTTTGGGACCAGGTTACAGGGAAGCAGATAGATTTCTTCTACGAGCCTTTGGGGTGGTCTCTTGGGGATGCTGATAAGCTTCAGTGGTTGGAGGGGAGTAACTGTTTGTTGGTGGCGACCATGTTTCCTAGGAAGGACAACTGTTACATAAGTGTTTTGGATTTCAGGGAGAAGAAGATGGTGTGGTGTTGGTCTGATATGGGGGCTCATTTTACAGCGGATGAGAAACGGGTGAGGGATGCAATTGCCATGGAGGATAATAGTTCGATTTGTGTGGTGAATGAGTTTGAGGATTTGGGATTCATGGATTTGAGAAGTTCTGGTGCGACGAGCATTAGGTGGAGCTCCAGAAGTAGGTTGATGAAGGGGAAGATGCCGGAGGAACCGTGTTATCCAAAACTGGCACTGCATGGAGGACAGCTTTTTTCCTCCATGAATGATTGCATTTCGGTGTTCTGTGGCCCCGAATGGGTTTTGACCTCTAGGCTGAGACGAAGCTATGGAGGTTCAATATGTGACTTTTCCATTGGAGGGGACAGGCTTTTCGCTCTTCATAGTGAGGAGAATGTGTTTGATATTTGGGAGACTCCACCACCACCGATTCTATGATTCAGTTTTTAGTTTTAGTTCATCTTGGTTTGTTCTGGTTTTCTAGATACTGTTGAGTTTTAAACTTATACGAGGTTGAAGGATAGTTTATAAGTTGTTATACATGTAGGTTTAGGGGTCATAGTATATGTGAATATCTACAGAGAAAGATGATATGCATATGTGAAACACTTGTTTTCTGTTTCTTCTCTTGCAGATTCTAATTTCTTCGAACCATCCCCTTTTGTCTTTTCAAAAAAGGTGAAGCTAACAGAACAATGTTAAGATAAGTCTCTTCCCATGTGTGAGCAGTTGTAACTTGTAACTGCTGCACCTTATTGATTTGCTTTGAATAATAATCGCTTCAGGAAATGCGGCTTATGGGTCACTTTCAGAATAGGAAAATGTTTTTTTAATAATTGTTTTTGACAATTTTTTTTGCAATAATTTATGTAATAATTTGTGATTAATTCAGTGACAAATAATCTATTTTTAAAAGATTATTAACATTTCATAATCCATCTCAATAATTTGTATACAGAAATATTCCTTCAACTCGTCAGATACACACATAAATAATAATCATATTATTCAAAGACATATATAAAGAAAAAAAACTTCTAGACATTCATTATCAAGATTTTTTAACATAGATGAAATCGTATGTTTTCTTACATAAAAATATAATGTTGCGCATTATTTATCATTATTAAAATCATTTAAAATAAATCAATTTTTACCATATATATTTGATTTTATGTGTAATAGAGATTAATTATATGGCTTAATTACACAGAAGTGTATCATATTAATAGTTTCAAACTACTCAGATTGTCTTGCACTTTAATGTAACTACTAGGAGGTTCAAATGAGATAATTGTATCTCATAGAACATGTAATAGATGGTTCACAAGCAAATCAAACATTAATCCGACTATTTACTAACATTAATCATTCACTGAAAGATTAACTAAATAAATATCAAGGAGGTTGGATCTTAACCAATTTATCTTACATGTGTTACTATTTACTAACAATTGATCTTGATTAGACTGTATTTATCTTGAAATCTGGAATAATTAATTTTATTAATTAAATAATATAAATTTATATAATTGATTTTCTAAAGACAAGAATATTACTTTTGTTTTTTTATTTCTATAATCGTTTTCTAAACACAATAGAATTTCGAATGCTTTTACTAAGAAATAAACAAAACTATATCTCTGACCCTTGAAGATCATCTCTCAATGAACGCTTAAAATGTGAAGCCTTGAAAGATGAAGACTTGAAAGGTGTACGATCTTTCATTTTTATTTTCATTTTTAAGAAAAATCTCTGAAATTTCTAGCATTTTCCAAAGTCTATGATGAAAAGATTGTACTTTTGAATATCCGTGAATGATAAATAGGATGTGTTTACATATTTTATTATTAAAAAGTTATTAAAAAAATTATTAACATATATATGTAAAATTTATTAAAAGGGTATAAAAAATTTATTATAACAATTTATGTAATAGTATATATCTTTCGTTTGTTTTAAATATATGGATCAATAAAATAATAACATTATATGTAGATGCTAAAATGGGCCAAGAAAAAATATTATGATTTTCCAAGTTAGAATTGAGGCTATTTTGTTTTTGCACTGAAGGTTTCTTCCTGTACTTCCATGGTTGTTTAAAAGAAAATTGTCCCCCTTGTTATAACACCCTGTGTTTCTTCATGGACTTATAGAAGAAACGTTTAAATTTTTGAGTGTTTTTTCTGTACATCCAAATTTTATTTCTACACCTCCAAACTTTTCTATGTGCTTACATTAGTCTTGTAAAATCAGTTTTTTTCCTCTCTTGTAATTATCCCACCATCCACTTTTATTGTCACACATTCTTCTAACCTAGCGCCACACCTCCCAACTTTGCTCTTCTATGCTCTACACCTCCGTACATATCAATTATAATAATTAGTTTTAAATTAGAATAAGTAACCTTTATTAACTAATTTTTATATATTTACTTTCCCTTTATTTAATTTAATTATTAGTCTTAAATATCAATTATTATAATTGATATTATAATAATTGATATTAAATTGGTGGAGTTTATTCCCTTTTTAACTCTTTCCAATTAGGTTATTAATTTGTATATTTATATTATAGCAATCCAATGATCAAATAAGAAATTCATTTCAAATACTTTCTATATTGCACACCTTGTTGTTAAGAGGTTTATCATATATTAAAATTTGATTAAGGGATTTATTAAATTTCAAAATCTAATTAAGATGTATATCAAATTTTAAAATCTATTTAATGGGTTCACTATATTTCGAAGTCCAATTAGAGATTCACCAAATTTTTGAAATCCAATTTAATTGGATTTTAAAATATGATTAAAGGATAGACTGAAGTTTTTTTATTTTTGAAATCCAAACAATAGAACATGTAAATTAGAATTTGGTAGAACATGAGAAGAATTCAATGGAGCGTATGTTTAGCTTGATGGACCATGATGTCCATTAGTTAAACTAGTAAGGTATATACATAATTAGTTTAAGTTGGTAAAACAACTTAAATGTCTAAATTGTTCAATGAAACAAGTGAAGATCTCATAATAATCAAAAGAAAGTTTAGTAGAACATGTACATAGCTTTAAAGAGTTGGTAAAGAAAGAAAAAAGCTATTCTAACTCAATGTGTTTTTATTTTCTTTATTTATTGTCTTTAGATTATTTATTATCTTTATTTATTATCTTTTGAATTATTTATTTTGAAATTCTTTCTTTTAAATTTTGAAATTCAAAATTCATCGGTATCAGATTTTAAAATTTAATGAGTTCCTAAATTAGATTTTGCGATGTAATAAGTTTTTTAACTTAATTTTAAAATCTGATAAATTCTTAAATCTATTTAATCGAATTTTGAAATTTAATAATTTTTTAAGTTGAATTTCAAATTTCAATAAGATTTCAATATAAATTTCAAACAAAATAAATCTAAAATTTTAAATCAAAGTTAATGAATAAAGACACGTGTGATACAAAACGCATTCAAATGACTTGGAAAGCAGGAGTTCAGTATATATATATATATATATATATATATATATATATATATATATATATATATATATATATATATATATATATATATATATCAAAGGTAAAATTTGTTTTTACAGTGAAATTTGAAGGTACAGGGAAAAAAATTAAAGGTACTGGAAAAAACTCCCTTAAATTCTACGTGCTAGAAATGTGTAATTTGGAAGATACTTTCAAACAATTTAAAAGTTTTTTCTATGAAAAATGTATGCTTTGGATTTTGTGATTGAAGTGTTTCTTGAATTTTACAATCCCAAAACTTTTTAGTGAAAAAAATGACTTCCAGATTAATTTGGAAGTACTTGAAGATTTCAACATTCAAAAGTTTTTTTTATGCAAAAAGGTTACTTTTGAATTATGCAATCCTGAGTTACTTTCATATTTAGAAATTAATTCTGAATTGTGCAATTTATTTTTTTTAATAAAAATGTTTCCAAAGTGTTGAATTTAAAATGTGATATTGACTTTTAAATTACACCATCTAAAAGTTAAAATTAACTTTCAAATTATTGTTTTAGATTCTATAATTCAGTATAATTTCTTAAATTTTGGATTATATGATCTAAAATATTTTTGGATTGCACCGAAAAGAATTTTAAATAGGATAATCATAAAGAAATTTCAGTATTCACGGTACATAGAGAAAAAAAAATGAGACTGAAAAAAAATATGAAGGTAAAAAGAAGAAGGGAATTACTTCTTGCACCCTCCTCAGATTATTTTTTTTCTCCATCCCATCATTGATGTGAAATTCCAAAGCTGGGGTAGTATTTGCTGTCTATTTAACTACTTACACACCTTCGCATTTCTCTTTGAAGAACAAGAGTTCATTCCTTAGACCGTGGATATCTTCCATTTGAAAAATAAAATAAAATATCCAACCCATGATTCCAGTTGTAAATAATTAAAGGTCACTCCATTATTGCAAAATAAAGGTTTTTGATATGGGTTATTTTCCACATGTCCAATTCATATTCATCGTCCTAATTTGATATCGGATTCCCTTCTTCAAACATCAATTTTAACATCAGATACCTTCTAAAGTGACATTCATTTTGTTTTTATCCTTTTTAAAAATTAATTTGTTATTACAATATTACAATACTTGAAATATAGAAAATCATTCCGACATAGCACAAAATTCTATATAGTATGAGTTTCAAGCAATGGAGATTAGGCACTCAATGTCATTGTCGAGATCCGTCAACTCGCGCACAAAATTGAATCATAAGCCAAAACACGAACGGAGCAAAAGCTCAAACGAAAACGTAAAAGAAAATGAGGTTCATATTATAAGTTTTTGGAGTTTAAAAGAGCATTTGACGTCGGCCCCTCCACCATCGACGTCTAATTGCTAAAAAAATCCATTTTGACGTTACTTTTAGGAAGTTTTTGCAGCATACATTTGGAGAAGGGCATCCAATGTCTAATGTGTATTAGATGTCGATCCCTTCTATGTCCGACGTCTAATGTTTAAAAAAGTGACAGTTCAATTCTCATTTTACAGCTTTTGACAAAAAATTTGACATCTGGTTAGTAGAGCCAGTAGCTGATATCTATAAAACTATTTTATTTACAAAATTATCATCAGTCATTTTTTAATTGATTATTCTGTTATAAGATGTTGTACGCATAAATTTATATAAAGTTTTTATAATAGTGTCTATTGCTTTAAAGGAAAAAACATGTTTTAAACTTATATATTTACCCTCTTTACTTGCTCTCAACTTCATCAAATCAAAGTCCCACATCAACCTTTGTTTGAATGCACATCCATGTCTAGATTTGATTTTAAACTAAAGGTAATACTAAGCACTTCTAGACTATGAACAAAGTACTAGGAAGTCTACAAATATATTTCAAAGCATAGGTGACTTTAGAGATTTTTTTTTTCATTAAATTAATAAGATGTAGGTAGTTAATATTGCACACATTACTAATATTATTTATTAAATATAATATATAATTAAATTAATAAAATGTAAATCATATGTGAATATTTTTTATTTGAACCAATAAAAATGTATTTTTTTTATCTTATTTATAAATTTAATTCATATAAAAAATATTCACATAAAATTTAAAATAAATTATTAACATATTTTACATCATTTAACTTAATTTGTCTACTTAAATCAATCGTATAAAATAAATAATATTTTTTATAATTTTTCATAAAATAGAATAAGTTTTGTAATTTATTTATTTATATTTGAGAAGTAAACTAATATCAACTATATTTTGATATTCAATTAAAAAAATAACTGAATTGAATACACTATTGACATTGTCACATTAATACTTATACATTTTCATATAGCATAACACAACTCACGTAAAAAAAAAAAAAATCCTTTAAAAAATTGAAAATATTACTGACCCATAATATTTACAAAGACCGTATTATCACTCTTTAATGGAAATGACGAAATGATATCCACTTGATACAAAATAAAATTTAATTAAATTAAAAATATGAAGAAACCAAACTGAATAAAAATAATAAACATAGAACCCTAACGATTCCATCATTGGACGCAATGAATTTTTAAAATCTTGGGTGTATATATTTAAGAAGCATTGCTTCGCCAAGTGGTACCCACGTCATCCATTCCAGGGTTGCAGAGAAATTTATCAAAACCATCCCACAAAAATAATCATTAACCAAGCAAAACATGTATACAATTATTATGTTTTAAATACACGCTAAAGAAAACATAAAAAAACTTAAGAGAGAATCCGACCGCTATTCTTTAAAAATTATTATTTAAGATTTAATTACCATTATAATTTAAATTTAATTGGAATATCATATTAAAAATAATTTATCCCATGTTTTCTATTTTTGCAATAATTTTTCACGTCAATTAAAATATAACATAATCATAAAATATATTTTTTTTATAAGAAGAGAAACCAACCACTGTCTCTTTCTCCACACACAATCCTTGATTCTCTCTCTCTTTGAGGTTGCTTTACAAGGAGATCCCAATGTGGCACCCCACCAACCGCCATTTCTTCAGCTGAAAGCTTGGTATCCATCAAACACTCATGTCCCATTACAGTACAGTTTGTTAGGGAGATAGAGAAGGAAGAGAAAAACTAAAGGGTATAATATAATTGAGATGAATATGAGTAGAAGAGTTGGGGCTAGATGCAGTGTGGTTGCAGGGTCAGTGTGGGAGAGCAGAATGAAGAGGGATGAAGTTGGTGGTGGAGTTAAGGTCTTCAGGGCAGAACAAGGTTCTGAAGAAGGAGGCAATGTTGGTACAAGATTGAAGAGCAGCCAAACGGGGGGTGTAGTTGCTACTGGAAAGAGAAAATCTTTGAAATTGGAAACTAAAAAGATTCAAATAGGCAGAGGAAAAGTACAACAGTGTAAGAACCTTAATGTATCTTCTGATTCAATAAAAAAGAGTCCAAAGCAAGTTAGGAAGGAGAAGAATGAAGGAATTGGTGCTTCTGTTTGTACTGATAAATTAGAACGAGGTCCAATTCTCACCAGAAAGAAAATATCTGAAGTGGGTGAATCTGGTAAAAGGAATATTGGGCAGCTCAGAAAGAACAATGACAAGAATGACAGTGATGAAAATTGCAAGGATTTTGGTGTGTGTCAAGAGAAGATAATTTCTAGCAGTTCAGATGATGCCAGCATGGTCAATGTTGATGGTGATTCTCATGATGATGACGAAGAAGAAGATGAGGAGGAGGTAGAGATGAATGATGAGGAGTTTGATATTGAGATGGAGATACAGAGCTTTGATGTTAAGGAAATCAATGCACCAGAATCCAAGGTTGTGAATAAGCCAGAAAAGGAGCTTATGAATGTACCAGAAAAACAGAAGACTGAAAAGGCTGTGAGAACCGACAGACATTTTCATCAGAAACATGAAAGGTTAATGTCTGTCCCTCTAACTGTGAAGCCATCTCCTCCAATAAAAAAGCTCTCCACAATTCACCAAAATTTCTCCAAGGGTGATTCAAGTAAGGTTTTGTTAATTTCATTCAACGTTCTCCCTTCAACATGATTTTTGAGTTTTGGGCCTTTTCCAAGTCTAATTGAACGTTACCATTCAGTTCCAAAGGCAGAAGAGTGCTATAGCTTTCCACAATCACAGACCAAACTGCAGAGTTTAGGTGATTTATCTACATTTCAGAACTATGCAAGAGTCAAAGTAGTCGACAAAATTTGTATAATTTCTACCACTCATTCTTTGATATTTTTATATATGCAACTCTTCAGTGGATTTAATCATGTGGAAAGATATCTCAAGATCAGCATTTGTCTTTGGGATTGGAACATTCACTATAGTTTCATCTTCTTATGCAAAGGACATCAATCTGAGGTTAGAAATCCTCAACACAGTTCAATCCATCTGAACATACACTTTTGCTACTTAAAACATAACCCATAATTGAACTTCTTGATCCTTGGTTCTGCAGCCTCATTTCTGCAATGTCCTATCTTGGCCTTATCTATCTAGCTGTTATATTTCTGCACAGATCACTAATATGCAGGTAATCACAATTAATAATCGCAACATAGTGTTGAAAAATAAATGACAGAAATTTACTACTGGATACTAAACTCTGATTTTTCCTTACAAATCAGGGGGGTCATAGACGTAGAAAGCACAAACTATGTATTAGGAGAAGAAGAAGCAATTACGGTGCTAAAGTTGATACTTCCTTACTTGAATGAATTTCTGTCACAACTCAGAACCATGTTTTCTGGAGATCCTGGTACCACCATAAAGGTATATTTCTTTTGTCACAGATAGCATGATTTGTTTCCATTATTTCTTCCCCCTTCTTATATAACCTGATAATAGATTTGGCAAGGTTTTCATGAATTGTAGTTGGCAATATCGTTCTTTGTTCTTGCTAGATGTGGCAGCTCCATAACCATTTGGAATATGGCCAAATTCTGTGAGTTGCTAATGCCTAGGTCTATTCATTCCTACACAAAAAATGAGCACAACCAATATTTGCATGCCAATGCAAAAGCTTCTCACTCTTTGCACCATTCCACATGCAATGAAAATTCCTTCATTTTTTTCTTATTTTGTCTTTTGTTCTTAATTACTAATCTTGTTCTCATACTGCCTCAGGCTTCTTTGGATCTTTTACCTTGCCAAGAATCTGCTCCTCATATTCTGCACAGTTAACTACATTTGGTAAAATTCTAAATTAAAAGTCACTTTGATCTTGGCTTCCTCATTTTTAATACTTAAGGATGATTGTAATAAGTGGCTACTGCCAGGGTGCCAAGTAGGTAGGGGTAATGGCAATATCATTCATCACATCACATACATCATACATCCTTCCTTAGTGGTCCCCACCACCCCCAAAGTTTTGTTGTGTTTACTTGGTCCAAAAATGGCCTTCAATGGCTTTAGGGAGATGAACTTGTTCTCTTTCACAAGCTATCATATCATTGTCTTATAAACTCTTTAGCCTCAATCTAATAGTTTGAGTGTTCTTATCTTAATGTGATGAATGATATATTGTGTTGTTTTAATTTATATGAAGCAAACTTTTGGATTGGTCGATTCCGTGATGCTTGGGATTCTTGTTCTCACAAAAAGGTTGTGGCTCTTGCCATTTTTTGTCTTGCTTGGAATCTGTCATCACTTGTTGCTCGCATTTGGTCAGGTAACTAAGATCATCACCTTTGGGTTGTAAAAACTACAGTTCTTAGTTTCTTAGAGTCACGTCTACGATGTAGAAATAAACTAGTCATTGATTTAGCACCAATCTTTTGGTGTAATGTAACATTTTGGTAAAAGAAACATAGTTTTGTGCCTTACACTTCAGTACACGACTAAACTGATGAATTGTGTAATTGCAGTGTTTGTTCTATTTGTGGGCTTTAAATATTATCAACAACATTATTTGGTAAGAGATGAACGGGTGGAAGATGAAGGAGGGTTTGGTGAAACATGGCATGAACCTGTTGTGGTTAAAGCTAGAATGCAGAGACAACTACATGCACCAAATTTATTTGATACAAAATGTAAACGAAGGATTTTGAAGATTGTTTAGACTTGGAAAAAGTCTCTTTTAACAACTCTTTTATGACAACGCATACATGACAATTTGTGATTGGTCCATTTTAAATATTTTTTTGGAATAAATTCAAACAGACCAATAAAATAGTGATATGTGTCCTATTGTCAAAAGTTATTAAAAAAGAGTTGTTAAAATATCATTGTCCTCTAGACTTTAGTTTGAAAAATATTCTTTCACAACTATTCTTATTTACTTTTTATTCTTTTATTTTTTTAAAAAGTACAAAAATTTACACTTTTATGACTATTTTATTCTTATACTCTATGTCAAATGAATGTAAAAGTGTGTTATAATATCTCTTTTAGTTTAGGTTCTTAAGGATATTTTTTCTATTGTAAACAAAATGATATCGTTATAAGGGCCATTATAGTGTTTTTCTTAATAAACCAGCATGGTTAAAGAGGAAAAAGAAACAATTTTATGATTAATTTGCAAGTAGAATTCGTTGAATTTCTTGTTTCAAAATTATGGTGGCATGCTGCTAACTTGATTGAAATATGATGGCTTGATTGAGTTCTTTTTTAAACTGTATGTTAAAAAATGTTCCTTTTTTGTATCTATTATAAAATATTTAGTTATTTATTTATAAAAATGTGATTGATATGAATGATTCTTTATTATTATTTTTCACTAAAAGAAAATATGGTTTTGCTGGATGTGTGATGTTCTGACGGTGAGGTATATATAAGAGTTCGGAGAAAATCAGGGTTCACAAGAAGAGGGAAGAAATAAAGAAATAGAGGAAAATAAAAATATTCTTTTTAAAATTATGATTTTTTAATCATTGATTTATAAAAAAAATGGAAAATTATTTAACTATATATAATATTGATATTTAAAATAAATCTGAAATATTTTCCTAAAGTTTTGAAATAAATCTTTAAAACTTAATCGAAGTTGAGAAAACTTCCGTTACTTAGATTTGTATGAACTTCACCTATATTCTTCCATCTTCCTTAAGGATGAAAATGCAAGGTGAACTATATGAATCGCTCGTAGGTGGTAAGAAAAAGTGTAAAGACATAACGAATATTTTGATTTGCTAGTATATTTAGGTTTATCTATGCAAGTCAATGAAAAGGTGGGTGGACTAATTTGCATGTGGATTTGTCTAAAAATGTATTCCTAGTTTATAATGTGTCCAAGGATATAAGTAATATAGATTTGCCATTAATTAAGATTATTTTGACAAGACACTTTCTTCAATTCTCAATTCTATTAGACAACTTTAAATACTTAAAATGTAGTTTTTCTTATTGTTTTAGTTATATACATATTTTTTTTTATGAAATTTCTAACATGCTTATACCTAAAAATTAGAAATTATAAAATTGTAAGTATTACTTATTTTTTAACTTATAGAATTCAATATTTCTACTAATTTAATAACATAAAAATAAGATTATTAAAATTGTACACTTTGATATTTTACATAAAAAAGAAAATTACAAAATAAATCACTGATTATACTACTTAATCCTGAAAGTTAAATGTTATATGGGATGAGTAAAAAATAATAATCTATGTTTTTATTTGAGGTTAATTGACTTGATCCACTTTTTTTCTAGACCAAATACAAAATGAATTAGCCTTAATTGTAATTCTAATATTCATAATTGGCTAAGATTACCCTTATCTTTAAAAGGTAACCAATGTGATAATTTTGTAATTCGGTCTATTTATTGTATTCCACATTAACAAAGGTCAAATTAATGAATCAATTTTTATTAGTAATTAATTGCATTGTAAAATTACATTCAAATTAATTATATTTATTGAATATAGTAAAATTAAGTATAAAATTAATCTCTCTTGTGTAGAAAATACACATAAGATAATGTATTTATAATAATGAGAATGTGAGTTAAGCCCAAATACAAATCAATATGTAAAAATAACATAATTAACATAGGAACTATGTTTCTCTAATTAAAATAAAATGTAATGTATCTAACATTCATATTCAAGCTGATGCATATAACCATCATCCCACTATGTAACCCTCACTTGAAAATCTCCACCTCTCCAGTACAAAACTTAACCCTCAAGCTTCTTTCTCAAACCACTCATCTTCTAAATGTCTCCACAACCACCAAACCTAATCTTTGTATCTATGGTCTTTATTGAACAAGTTGTTGTTTCGCTCAAAGAAGTGTACCCTTTTGCTAAGAGAGTGAACATTATCAACTCCACCTTGGACAAGCCTATCAAATTGCTAATTGGGTGAATTTGAAGGAACTACGTGCTTACAGGTTTGACATGCTTATTAATATCTATCGCTATGACTTGTCGAAGTACTTTAAGTGGGACACACTCATTCTTCCAGAGCTTGTCAGGCAATTCTGGACCAGTGTAGAAACTACACAGTGAAGGACTCACCTCCAAAATGATTGGCAAGGAGATGAAGGTGAATATAGCAACCATTGTTGCTAGCATTGGTCGTGAAAGATACAATAACTCTTTCCTGGAAGGGTGAGACCATCTCTATACCCATAAAGGAACCATGGAACGAGTGTTGCATGACACCAACTTTTCTAGAGATCTTCTGGGGAAGGAAGTCGTCTATTGTCAGATGACGCCCTATGTCAAGGTGCTTCAAAGTTTTGCTTAAAGACGCTTCTCAACAAGAACAACTCAAGGGATCATGTTATTGAGTTTGGTAGATATCCCATACTGGTGCCTAGCACTTTCTTCAAGCTCCATTGAGTAAATTCGACCCTAATATTTATAAAATGAACAATATCATAAAAAATATAATAAAAACAACTAAATAAAACATAATATGAAGTACATCCCATTGTTGTTCTTAACATATTCATTGGATGAAATTTTGTTGAACATGTACAAAAAGTCTTTTGTTGTTACCTACTTATTTGTTCACAACTTTACAATTTTGTTTCATGTATGGGTCTACAATTTAATTTTTGGTAAACAATCATATTCAACCACTTTGTGTTCTTGTATGACCACTATGATGACCTTCGTGGTATATATGAATTATATCTCATTAATTGTTCTTAAAATTTGTATTTAATGAAATTTTGTTAAATTTATATAAAAAGTTTAGTACTACCCTCACATTTTTGTGTGGTGCTCCCCACTTATGTATGAGACCTGTCTAGTTTAATTTTTTTTATAGAAAAAGGACCTAATGAAAGTACTTAATCATGTTATTTATAAAATGTGATAACTTACATCATAATAAAAAACAACATACCATTTATGATCTAATTTTTCTCATAGTAAAGAACAACATACCATTTATGATCCAATTTTCCTTTGTTGGAATCAACTTTTAAGAAATGTTTAAGCTATATTTTTATTAGTTAAAAGAGTAAGAATTTAAAAACTTGCTAAACAAATGAACATATAAAGTTTTTTTTTTATTATGGGTTAATGATGGTGGAAAAAAAATTAGGAAGGCCTGCTTCACAATTTTGAAGACACAACAAAACAATAGAGAAATAGGACAATGCTAGATTCTATTGGAACAAACACAAAAAAGAAAACACATTGAAAAAAAAATAGATTAATCTTTCTTAAAAAAGTGAAGTAGCACAAATATATCAAAATTATGTGCTAATTTGTCAGTTTAATTATTAAATAAAAAATTATATAATATAAAAGTAAAGAAAAGAATTGAATAAGTATTTCTTATAAGATTGATTTCTATATATAAAATTTGTGAAGTCAGAAGTGAAAAATTAGAAAGACTTTAAAAAATAAACAAGAGATATGATTAGTTATAGACTATTTACTTTTGTTATGTTATTATTATTATTTTATTATAAATGCTTAGTGATAAATACACTTATAAAAGAAAGCATGTATAAATTATTAAGACATGTTAGAAATGTAATTTTGTTGATGTACAAAATTTAGATACAACGAAGCAATAGTAAAAAGATAAAGCATTATATGCTTAAGTACTTTTAATTAATAATTGAAGTGAATTTTAGACGGTAATAATTTGTTTTTTTTGAGAAAAATTAAAAAAGTATTTAGCAAAAATGAGAAATACAGTATACCATAGATCACAACCGTATCTATTTTTCCTTAGGGTTCAGGCAACTAATCCCTTTTGCATCACCCTTCGTCTGCTTCTTAGATAGGGCCCTACGCCACCGCCGTCCCCTAGCCACCACCGTCCCCTCGCCCACCAATCATCAGTTCGAAGCCACTAACCGTCTTGCCGCCGAGGACGTGTTCGGGGGATTTGGTGAGTTTAAGCGCGTGAATTATTTGAATGCTGTCTTTCGACTATATACTTGTGCGTCACAGCGCGTTATAGGTTGAATGGATGCCGCATACTGTGATATGTCTGTTATTTTGAGATTTGAAATTTGAGATTGAGAAAGGAATTTCAGCGTTTGGCCACCGTTGTTGGAAACCCCATAGCGGTAGGGTCTGAGAGACTATGAAATCATATTACTCCGCAGAGTACTCTTTTTTTGCGCTGCAATAGTTAGTTAGCCTTTCTTAACCAATTTCAAGGGTTTCTTTGAGGTAAGGAAATAAAAAAATATGATTGGAAATCGAGGTGTGTACTTTTTAACCATACTGTAGAAGATTCATGAGCTGCTAGTGAATACTGTCATTGAAATTGTTGTTTTGAAAATTAAGATTTTGTTTATTTAACTGATCACAGCGTTAATTCTGATAGACTATTTTTCATTTGTTAGTTTCAAGGAAGAGAATTATGGTAGCTGTGAGGCTACATCTGGTTTGACGTCCAGTCTTGCATTCACACCAGTGCAGGTTAGCGTCGTCTTCAACTTGTTTTGTAATTCCGTACTAAATTAACCTAAAACTTCAAATTATTCAAATCCCTTCATCCATTTCGTTTCAATCCACACACAAAGGTACTTTCAAACTTCAATTCATGTTCTGTGTTATCTTATTACGTTACTTCATACTATTTTAGGAGTGTATGAGAGTTTCACTTTCTAGATAGGGACTAACTTTGTTTGTGTGTTGGCTTTCTATATGATACTCCCTTTTGTTCTGGACACTGTTTTTTCTTGGCTTTCTTTATGACACCCCTTGCTTTGTTTCCAATTTGTAGTGGTTTGTGTTGTGATCCCTTTGTTTCTGGATTTTTGTTTTGTTGCATGTGTGATGCAGATGAGTGTTGTTACCGATTCTCCTGTGCATTCGTCCAACAGTGATGACTTCATTGCATTTCTTGATGCTGAACTTGGTGCTAGTTCACCCGAATCATCGCCAGATAAAGAGGCTGAAAACGAAGATGAGCTTGAGAGTGTCAGGTGCTCTTCATAATCTGTTTTTTTTTTTTTTTTTTTTTTTTTTTCCCCTCATGTTATTGTATGTGCTCTGGTATGCGTTAAACAACTGTTGTCAAATTTGGTTTCTCAAATTTCAACTAAGTGGAGTTTGTTATATGTGAGTGTTTTATATATCAAATTGCGATCTCTTAGAGAACTTAAAATTATTTAGATAGAGTACTGTGGTGCCTAAATATGATTTTAAGGAAAATTTACTTTTTGGAGTGTAATGGGATACAGTTGATCCGTGCTGAACTTCTCTAGTTGAACAAGGCTTTGTTGATTTTGTTTTTAAGTGTAATATGTTTTGGTTCGGACTTCAGAGTTCAAACAAATTGTGTTCATAGTTGTTAATTGTACATTGTGTTGTCGTGCTTGGCTGCTTGCTACACATTTCCAGATCGTTTCTCATATTCATGATGTGGCTATTATATGATTTTGCAGAACTACTACTCGTGGGTGCAAATTTTATTAATTGCTGAAAGGCCCTCTTTACTCCCCACAGGTGTTCTATTATGTTTATTTTAGTTAACAATTTGTGATTTCACTCCCTTCTTCGGGGTTGAAAATTGAAACCCTATTCGAAAATTGTGTGCCCCTGTGCCTCTGAAACATATGCTGTCTCTGTCCATTTCTGGCATTTTTGTGGTATCCTCAAGGTGTTTCCGGCTTTGCTCTGTTCTCGTTCACTTTCTATCTCCTGCGTTCTGGTCTGTTGTTTCCATGTTTTTGTTCAGTTCACCATGTCACTGTGCTTTGCTATTGTTCAGATGGATCTGGAACTGTCGCTTTGAGGGAAAGTTTCTGAGGCTTTCCCTTATCTTTGGATAAGTATACAGAAACTTAAATAATGTCTTATACAATAAGTCACCAGCAGCCTAATGGTGAAAAAGGGGAAGTGTGCATGACTTTCCCCCAAAGTCCCTTAATCCCTTTTCCTCTTCGACATTATTATGCCTTTTCATTCTGTTGCAGTAAGCATTTTATCTCACAGGTCTTTCACTATTTCACGACTTCCTAGGATTGATGTTTTTTTTGGAAAAATAATAAAAGATCATAACGAGTGGTTTTAATTACATCGGGATATTGCTTATATGATAGTTAGTGGCACGTTGAAATAAGAGTTTGGGATCTTTACTGAACCCTTCTTTCATCATTCCTCATCAACTATATCATTGAGTTATATTACATTTTAAGGGGGTCTAACTGAGTTGATTGAGCAGGGTTTGTGAGTTGTAATATGTTCAATTCCTTCAATAAAAAGGAATTACCACTTGTTAGGCCTTTTTAAGAACTGACATTAAGTGTGCTTTATCTGAGTCTTGCTTTGAATATCTTCAGCATTGTATGAAATTTTGCTTGTTGTCCGTGGAACTGTGAACCAATTTGCATTAACCCAAAAGGGTGAGACTGATATTTTAGAGTTCATGCTTTTGGTGCATTTATGTTGCAGATATCATTCTGAGAGACGATGCTACAATTTTGTTCTTTTGCTTCATTTTTTGGTAACATTTCATTGATTTATACTCTAACTTGTGAATTAAAGCAGAATTAAAAGACGTAAAATTGAAAGCACTGAAGAAACGGAGGGGTCTACTTCAGAAGGAATCAGCAAACAGAATTTAGGTAATTTTAATTGCTATAGTTCTTTCTTTTGTAATCTTTGGGAAACAGAATCCTTCCCACCACATGTGAAACTGAGCATAATTAAATTTTTTTGTTAATCCACAGCAAAAAAATCAATTTATAACTAAGTCGGCGGTATATTTCCCTGTTTTATCTGTATGTATAAATCTCTCTTAAACTAGTTCACTGGTTGAACCTAAGCTTGGCATAGCATTTGCATATGTAACTTGCTTCACTCAAATGATTTTTCACCCTCTTCACTAAGAAACATTAATAATTGTTTTTTACTGACCTTGTCATGTCTTAGAGTAATGATACTCAGCAAACAGGTTCCTTGTACAGTCCTCACACTAGCTTTTCTGTGGGCCCATGTATAACAATAACTAGACTTCTAAATTAGTTGTGATGATTCGAATTGCACATGTTTCTACGACTATTATTATGGTTCTTATAAAACTATCATTTTGTTTTGGAAAGTTACATAACTTTTTTTTGTTTTTGTTGCAGAGACATCTATCAAGGTAGATGTATGTACACATCCTGGCTCGTTTGGAAGTATGTGTATACGTTGTGGGCAACAGTTGGATGGGAAATCTGGTGTGACATTTGGGTACATACACAAGGTATCTATTGTTTTCAGATGGTCATCTATTGGAATTAAAATTTTTGTTTTAGATTGTGGTTAGGTTGCTGCATCATGGCACAGTTTATGCAATTTTGGTAACTAGGATTAACCTGAAATAAGTTTTACAATGTTAAAAAGTGATTTCCTTGTTTAATGGTTGTCACCTATTTTTAATAAAATAAAAAGTGTAATTGTGAACCTGTTGCACCACTAATTTGTGGTCTAGTTTATTATTAAAGTTCCTATAAGAATTAAAATATGTTGTGCTGGGGCATTCATCCAAAAGTATACAGTTAAACCTAAGGATCATATGTGCCCCAGAGTTTGATGGTGTTGGTTCTATAAACGTTATAAATATCCTCTAATCTTTAATATAAAAATCCAATTTTCTTTTTCATGATTTTGTTAGCATGATGGTTGGCTAGTGAAATAATAGACGTAACCAAGCTAGTTACTTAATTTAGCTGAATAGGTTCATTAAACATATGGTCTATTTTCAGGGACTGAGACTTCATGATGAGGAAATTTCTAGATTGCGAAATACAGACATGAAGAGTTTGTTATGTCGTAAAAAGCTCTACTTGGTTCTTGACCTAGATCACACACTGCTAAATTCCACTCTCCTTGCTCATTTGAGTTCAGAAGAGTCACATTTGCTTCATCAGATAGATTCTCTACGAGGTATGTGTAAACATATGTGTTTTTCCTTCTGGTAATTGTTATCAGTATTCTAAATCGGCAGTTTTTCTTAACAGTGCTTTTTGTTTTAATCACATTGATATCTATTTTGCTGGTGCTATGTTATCATGTTATAAAACAGACTGTCACATCAATGCTAGATGTCTACTATTATTGTACTGTGTTGCTATTTGATTTCATGATCTGTTACTGAAATGTTGCACTATGTACCTTTGATGTTCTGGGTTCTTATTGCTTATTAAGGATGTTGCCTTTCTGAACTTTTATGTAATGAAATCATAGATGTCTCCAAAGGTAGCCTCTTCAAATTGGAGCACATGCATATGATGACCAAGTTAAGGCCCTTTGTCCGCTCATTTCTGAAAGAAGCTACTGAAATGTTTGAGATGTACATATACACCATGGGTGACCGGCCATATGCATTGGAGATGGCTAAGCTACTTGATCCTCAAGGAGAGTACTTCAATGCTAAGGTTATT
This sequence comes from Vigna radiata var. radiata, assembly GCF_000741045.1. Taxonomy (NCBI): domain Eukaryota; kingdom Viridiplantae; phylum Streptophyta; class Magnoliopsida; order Fabales; family Fabaceae; genus Vigna; species Vigna radiata. The sequence continues at coordinate 27,777,164 of NC_028355.1, read as the reverse complement.
TCTCGAGATGATGGGACTCAGAAGCATCAGAAGGGTCTTGATGTTGTGTTAGGGCAAGAAAGTGCTGTTCTAATTCTTGATGATACAGAACACGTAAGTGCATTACTGGTTTCTGACATGTACTACTGAGTTACTTCATAGAAATGTTTGTTGGATAATAGTTATTTCATGTGGATGATAATCCTAGAATGTTTTCCTTTAAGTCTATATGAATAGCATAATGATTTGCATACACTGGTCAATATCTTTTTGTTTATGATTAGTTTGTTCACAATGGAAAAAAAATTGTCTTTCAATTACTAAATAGCATTGAAAGGCACGTCTTCCATTCATCCGTTATATGTAGTCTTTAGGGACTCAACTATGGTCAGACTACTTCTAAAATAAAAATATTATAATTTGAATGAAATAGTGAAATAAGATTCTATATTATAAATAGAAAAGCTATACCCTATACGCGGTTGTTATATAGGAACATAATAAATTAGCTTTACATGCATTTGCAATTTTTGGTGCTAGAATGTCTTAGTGTGCATAAAAAATAATAGCATAGCGTTTCCCTGTGTCTAAAGGTCTTTCAGAAATCATTTTATAGAGTTGATTAGTGACTGCATTTTTTATATAGCCTATCATTGGTACAAAGTATCTGCTTGCACTATAGATAACTAATTTCCGGTGAATAACTTGATTGGTTTCCTACCTNTAGTGGGTACCGTGTGTTTTCCATTCACAAGACTTAACCAAAACCTTACTTTAGGATTCTAGAGCATTTTAAACTTTTTTGTTTGTTTATACATTTGAGAAAAAAGTGGTTTCTTTTTAGATGCGTTCCGTCAGTTTTACTTTCAATGTTCCTTTCTGAAACTTAACGAAGATTATTAAATATGGCTCTGCTGATTTCCAGTTGGTGGTTTCTATGGAACTATATATTTATTTCAGAAAATAAAATAAATCTGTTTTCATTTACTTAGATGTGTTAGTATTTTAATGTATTTACAGGTGTACGTGTTTTAAATTTCATTATTGTTGAACTTTTGTCCTCTCTATCTTTATATCAGCATATGGTTGAATGTTTGATGCCTGAAGATGTTGCTGCATTGGCCCTCTCAAAAGGCTTTGAAGATTTCTTAAATGGCAATTTTAGCAGCGCACAATTGATCTTATGTCACTGTCATGGCTTTATATCTTTCTCTTGTGATGGTTTTAATACAATGGTTTACCTGGTTATTTGTAAACTGAATTTGTAAAGTTCATTTTATAGAAATCTCAGTTTAAGATGTTCTAAGATTAAGATCTACCCATTTAACGTTTCAGGTGGCTTTTGTCATTTTGAATTTATGAACTAAAATTGTTTCCTTTTAATGGGATGAATGAAAATGTTGCTACTAAATGTTGCAGGCATGGTTGAAACATAAAGATAATCTTATACTGATGGAAAGATACCATTTTTTTGCTTCAAGTTGTCGACAGTTTGGTTTCAATTGTAAATCCCTTGCTGAACTGAGGAATGATGAAGATGAAACTGATGGAGCGCTTGCAAAAATCCTCAAAGTGCTAAAGCAAGTCCACTGCACATTCTTTGATGTATGTCGCTCATATGCCATCCTGATTAAATGTTTGTTATTTCTGATATAATACTAAAATTGCGTGGTGGGGAACCCTTTGTAGAAACATGAAGATGATCTTGTTAACCGAGATGTGAGGCAGGTAGTTATGTTAACAATATTTTTAGTTAATTTTAGAATCTTAAATATGAGATTCCCTTACTAAATCCTCACAATAAAAATTAATGTTTTGAAGGTTTTGTCATCAGTTCGAAGTGAAGTCTTGAGCGGATGTGTGATTGTTTTCAGCCGTATTTTTCATGGTGCATTGCCATCTCTGCGGAAGATGGCAGAGCAGATGGGAGCTACTTGTTTGGCAGAAGTTGACCCATCTGTGACACACGTAGTTGGTACTGATGCTGGAACAGAAAAGTCCTGGTGGGCAGTGAAAGAAAAAAAGTTTTTGGTTCATCCCCGATGGATAGAGGCTGCAAACTATTTTTGGGAAAAGCAGCCTGAAGAGAACTTCATCATTAAGAAGAAGCAGTAGGCATTTTCCTCGTAGTATCAAACAGTGCTGTGTTCATAATTGTTTGCTTACCATAGTGACCCAAGTATCTAAAAGTATATGTAATACCCAACCAACATCCGTCTAACTAAGAATCATGAACCACTGACTTACAATTTTAATAGAAAACAACCATTTTTTATCTCTAACTCGTATGCTTCTGGGCAACTTGTGTCATGCTTGTCTTAGTGCATCCTTGCAATGAAGTTTTATGACAAGGAGTCTGCGAAAATGAAGCTTTAGATCTGCTGCTGCTGCTGCTGCTGCTTATTAGTAAGTAGTAACTTGGAGTAAATGCAGTGAAGAACATTTTCTTTCATTTGAGCACACTCGGTTGTAGCACGCCCATGATAAAATGTTCTGCTGGTCTGCTCAAGAGTTCTACGACAAGCATCAACGCATTTCAAGGAATTACTTGAATCCTGGAATGAAATTTCAACGTTAATGCTTTTGATAGAATTTCATCCGACCTTCTTCCTCTATAGTAAAGATTGGAGGTGGGATGTTTATATTGAAGGAAAAATATGTAGATTTTAAAAATCTCATGTTGTCATTTTTGTATATAACAACTTATCGTCGTTTAAGCCATTGATCTCTTCAGTATTTAATTAACTTCAACTGTAGCAAGTGTCTTTTATTATCCCTTCAGTTTTCTTAATCACCTCTACCTAATGAAACCCAAATAAAGAAAAAAAGAAAATATGTTTAGCCCGACGGATTGTGCCCATAAACGTGGCGAATCGTTTTTTGAACAAATATTAAAACTAACAAAAGATAAGGTAATGAATTTCGTATATTAATTTAAGCAAAAAAGGGACAATGTTATATACACGTTTTGCGTAACAAATTACAACTCACTATTTTATTATCTACTATAATATCATAACAAAAAAAGTTTACGTGAAATAAACTGAGCTGAGAACTATTGGGCTGTACAGATCTGGGCATTGTTCTGCTAGTGATGGCTTGATCCAGTATGTTGGAAGCCATGAAACTGTGAGTACCGTAGTGAAATCAGAGTATAACATATTTCACATCTTTATTTCTACCATTTCAAAAACAACACGCACAACAGTTTTGTAACCTAATGTTCTATCTAGTTTGAAACAAGGATTTCAATTTTAGATTTAAATTTGAAATCGTAAATGGTGATCTGCTGTGCCTTATGTTATATGCTCCATTATATATGTGTGTTTAGGGTTCGATCATGTTTTTATTACTCTATTTTACATCTTTGTATCTATTCAAGTATAAATCAAGGTTTGAGTAATAGATGAAACAGATTCAACGACATTTGTACTATTTGATATGAATGCATTTATAACACTGAATAAGTTCTATTCTAAGGTTTTTGAATGTCATGAGGTACATTTTTCAAACACATTATTTTCTTTTTTAGCTTTTGTTCTTTATTTTCACACTAGGATTTTTGAACATCTTATAACATTTTTAATTAAAGTTTCAATGACTTACATAATGGTTTTGGTTTCAGAATGCATATTTTGGAAATATTCCAGAAGAGTTTCAACTCCTCATGGATAAGACTTTTCTGTTTAATGTTGAGTGCAAGCTTGATCCAACTTCTGATTTGAACAAACTTTTAGGATGAAAAAATAATTCAAAAGTCGAATGATGTTGTCTCCAAGTCAGTGGTAAGGCTTTCAAAAGTGTTTTTGTGTTGTTTATATATATCTTTATTATGATCATTAATTATTTATCAACATTGACTATGGGTATTAATATTCAATGATTTGTATTCGGAGAGATTGGGAAAATGTGTAGACTCAAGCATCTCACCTAAGGATGAAAACAAAATTCGCGCTAGTGGATATTCGTTGTTAAAATCCGCGACGGATAGTTGATATTCGTAAATATTTACTATTCACAATCTGCGAATAACAAATATTTTAATATTCACTTATAAACAAGTCGGATGCAAGTATTATAGTATCCGTATTTGCGGATATTCACTACCCGTAAAAAGTAAAAATAAAAATTTAATTTATATTTTACTAAGTTAAATTTAATTAAAATTAACATTAATTTATATTTTACAAGGTTAAATTTAATTAAAATTGAATTTTAATTTATATTATATTTTATATGTTTTTTGTAATTCTAATTAAATTTTATTTTAATAATTTATAAAAATATATATATATTTTTAGATATTTGTGGGTATCCGCGGATATCACGTATTTTAAAATACTCGTAGACATTTTTTAACCGGATATCTGTATGAGTAGCGGGTGAAATTTTTTTGTCGGATTGAATTGCAGGTAAGTACTATCCGTATCCGATTCGTTGTCATCTCTAATCCCATCAATGATGTCTTTTGCGTTGGCATTGGGGAGGTATTTTAACATTAAAAAACTATTTTTACTTTTTCATGTAAGACATTGTAGTGTGTACTAAATCTATGCTCTTAATTTTTCAAGATTTGCTTTAAGTTTTTCAAACGATGTTTAGTGTTTTACTGTTGATTTGAGCAATGATGTGGTTGTCACTTCCCTCAAGATTCTGGAACTACTGCCCATTCAAAGAATGAATTGCCCTTGGAGACATTAATAAAAAAATTATTAAGATTGAGAATGGGCGATTTAAGTTGGAAGTTGTTTTTTTAATTGATGGATGATGTAGTATTTAAGAGCAATATATATTCATGTCTTTAATTTCGTTCACTATTTTCTTTTTGTGATATGTATTGAATAATTTATCAACCTTTGTCATGTAATGCTTTCGTATTAGTATTTCATATTCACATTTCACCTTTTTAATCTTCATATGTTACAATTGTTACTTGCTTTGGTTAGTCTACTACTTAATTATTATAATAGTGTATTAGAGAATTTTATTAAATTTATTTTATTATTTTAACACATGTATTATATTTGAATATAAAAAATTTAAACCATAAATTAATGATTAATGGTAAAATAATTTTGAAAACATTTAGTAACTAAGAGTAATATTCTTTTTTTTTCTTCTAATTCTAATTTCAACAATCACACTTGAAATAACACCTAGTAGTCTATATTTATTATTTTCATTTAACATGTTTCGTATACATCGTTGCACTATCAAATGAACAATATTATTAGACTTCTAACAAAACAAATCTTAGAAGATTATTTATCTTGTATATTATATTTTATCCAAATTTTAAATTTAATATTTCTTTTATGAACATATACTATTTCTTTTTCCAAACATTCATATATTTTTCTAACATACATCTTCAAAATAAAAACATGTTAAAATTAAGTTAAAATACATACTATATCATGATAACTTACCTTACACGACTTGTTACATTAATTAGTTTACGTATCAATGTACTTTTTATATAAGAAACATAAAAGGAAAGAGTCATCCTCTTTTAATTCAATGTACAACATGGCAACACTTTAAACAAAAATAGAAAATTTTGCTGCCATTTACTCGAAAACAATAAATACAAATTGTTCTTGTAGGAAAGTGAGACCACGATTTACAAGCACAAATCACGATCTTCTCTCTCACGTACTTGATGGCGAACTAGTAACTGAACGAGATGTATCTGCACGTTAGCACTCCGACGATCAAGTTAGCTTAAATCACTTGAGTAACTAGTTTTCTAAAACCAGAATCAACCCTTTACCTGAGTTACCTTTTTTCTATTTATAGAGAAATAATTCCACTTTAATAGGAGTTGCATTAGANTGTACCTGAACTTCCCGTAACTTTCTCCATATTATCCGCAACTGCCTCACCCTTCCGTTACCCACGACTGTTTCATACTTCCTAGATTCTCGCTCCGTTAAACTCGCAAAATATCTTCGTCAACTGTCCGCAACTGCTTCCCACTTCCACACTGGGATTCACTCCATTTTCTAACATTGATACAGTCTTCTCCGATCGGTGCTANCTCATGGCCGATCTTCCTTGTACCATTCCCGATCTACCTAAGTACCATTTATCATTCCTCAGGATCGTATCATGGAATTCACCCAATCTTCTATTGATGNTGTTTATTCCGATCGGTGCTATCCCATGCCCGATCTTCCTTACACCCTTCCCGATCTATCTAAGTGCCACTATACTACATAAGCCCCCCAAGCCCTTAGCGATGGCAAGAGCGTTAGGGTTTCCTGACCCATATATTTGCAGTGTGAAAAGACGTAACGATGAGAGATTCATAACTGCTGAAAAGACGTTTCCTTTCCAACCGTCAGATGGGTAATCAGGGATGGTTGAGATTAATCGATGATGTCAGCATTGCAGACGTGAACAGTCACGATTTCCTCACCGTTAGATCCTAGGTAAATCAACGGTGGAGATGACAGTATGGAACCGTTTTTCTCGGCTATAAATAGGGGAGAGGGACCACTGTCATTTTCACTGTGCCTGCTTTACTCATCGCTGCGTCCCGGACGAGATATAGCGCTCACCGATCATCACTTGATACAAGGTAATGTCTACCTCTTCTTCAACTGAAAGGCCTGGGATGACCGTGCGGGGGGTACTGATCGTAGAGTTTCATCACCGTCAACATCATCTTCCAGTACGTCTAGTGATTCCAGCAGCTCGTCCGGTCATTTTTATGTTGAGTTTAACATCGACGACTCGCGAACTTGGACGTCTATTATAGCACCGCCCAGGGTAGAAGGGTATGATTGGGCTCCCCATGAGGTACAAAACTATCTTCCTTATTACATCCGTAGGGCTACTATTAGACATCTATTGCAAAAAGTATATATATTGTCTGACTTTAAGGAAGTTGATGATTATACCCTGGTAGTATGCCGATCGAATGAGAGGGCATGTCACGGTCGGGAAGGGTATTTCAACACTAGGTGTGGTGTTGAAACAATGGCACCGAATGCATTCAAACAAGGTCGTCCTAATAGTGCGTTATACGAGGTATCCGCTTCGATTAGTAGGAAACGAACCTGAAGCTCTTTAGCGTCTTTTTCCAGTCCCAAGCTTACTTTTAGGTCTATATATCCCCTTGTGTCTACCCGTTCGCCTGCAAAGCCCACAATCTGTTCATTGAAGGGTTGAATAACCCCTTCTGGTATATCCATTTGCGTGAACGTCCTCCAATATAGGATGTTGGCTGAACTGCCTTGGTCTATCAGCACCTTTCCTACCTGGTACCGAGCGATCATGGCTATTATTACCATCGGGTCGTCTTGATCGGGATCTGGAGCATGGAAGTCGTTGTCCGAAAAAGAAATTACGGGCATAGATTTTTTGGTTACTCCCGTTTGGTTCACATGGTGTAAGTTTCGTAGATGCCTTTTGTGGGCCGATATTGATGGACCGCCTCCTGCAAACCCGCCAGAGATGGTATTTATAATACCCCTGGTCACCCTCTCCCTGCTTCGGCTATTGCTTCTGCTATGGTTTCGTCTATTTTTTTCGCTCTTGTGAGCTATACCGCTCTGGTTATGTGTCCGATGACGCTGCACATACTTCTGCAAGTGCCCCGCTTGAATAAGGTTTTCAATTTTATCTTTCAAAGTATTGCAGTCTTCAGTAGTGTGACCCCTGTTTTGATGGTATTTACAATATTTGCTTTTGTCGGCTCCTAAGGGTGTAGGAGCCCGAACTGTCTTCAATAAATCTGCTCTTAGTGCTTCTTCCATAATCCTGGTACGAGGGGCGTTAAGAGGTGTATGATGGGCACGTTGCAAAAGCTGGGGTTGATTTATTCTCCTTGGACCGATCGGTCTTTCTTCTCTTCTTGGAATTTCTCGATTTATGCCTTCCCTCCTAACCGGTCCTCTCGGTTCACTCTCCTAGCCCTTATAATGGGCTCTTCCTTCTTCGATCCTGATGAAGCTCGTCAATCTATGCTGCAATTCGGCCATGGTTTGTGGTTCTTCAGCGTATAGGTAGTCGACGAAAGGGCCAGGCTTTAAGGCAGAGGTTAAGGCACTAATTATCAGTCGTTGGTCAATATTTCGTACTTGTCGAGTTGTTCGGTTAAATCTTTCCATGAATGTTTTCAGTGATTCTTCCCTCCCTTGTTTTATTCTCATTAGTGCTGTATAGGTCATTCCAGGTGTTTTACTGGAAATGTACTGTTGACTGAACAATCGTCGCAAAGTAGCAAAACAATCTATCGTTCGGGGTGGGAGTGAATGGAACCAGTCCAGTGCTTCTCCTTTCAATGATAGTGAAAAAACTCTACACCATACCATTTCATCAGATGAGTACACCGCCATGGCATCAATGAAAGACCTAAGATGTTTAACGGGATCAGTAGAACCTCCGTATCTCTCCATTGTTGGCAACACTTTATTTTCTGGCATAACCGTCCGCATGACTGACATCGTGAAAGGGTGCAATCCTTCTGCCTGATCGATTCTGTCAACGTCCCGATCAGCCACTGTGGGGTTTTGTCTTTCGTATTCATGTCGAAGATTGTCGTTTCGATTATCAAAATTGGCTCCAGTATGATCGTCTTCTCCTCTACGACGATCATTGCGCCGTTCTCTGTCTAGGTCGTTTTCGTTACCTCCGTGTCTACTTAACGGATTATCATCTAAATTTTGTTCACCCCTTCTTCTAACGTTCATATCCCTATCGTGTTCCGCCCTCCGTTCACCCCGCCTATTGACTCCTCCGTTATTGTTGATAGGATCCCCATTATTTTCTCCGACTCCGACTCCGTCTACCGCCGCTTGGCTGCTCTCTGCTCCGTTAATGTCAATTGTCTCCAGATGAACTGATTGGGTTGCTGGCCTGTTCTGAACATCTTCTCGGGCAGCTATTTCTGCCCTCATCTCCTGCATTTCTCGCTGCATTTGCTGTAGTAACTGCAATGTCAAATCTCCCGCCATTGTGATCGTAAAAAAGGTTTATGAAAATCGGGCCCCACGGTGAGCGCCAAAATGTTCTTGTGGGAAAGTGAGACCACGATTCACAAGCACAAATCACGATCTTCTCTCTCACGTACTTGATAGCGAACTAGTAACTGAACGGGATGTACCTGCACGTTAGCACTCTGACGATCAAGTTAGCTTAGATCACTTGAGTAACTAGTTTTCTAAAACCAGAATCAACCCTTTACCTGAGTTACCTTTTTTCTATTTATAGAGAAATAATTCCACTTTAATAGGAGTTGCATTAGATTGTACCTGAACTTCCCGTAACTTTCTCCATATTATCCGCAACTGCCTCACCCTTCCGTTACCCACGACTGTTTCATACTTCCTAGATTCTCGCTCCGTTAAACTCGCAAAATATCTTCGTCAACTGTCCGCAACTGCTTCCCACTTCCACACTGGGATTCACTCCATTTTCTAACATTGATACAGTCTTCTCCGATCGGTGCTANCTCATGGCCGATCTTCCTTGTACCATTCCCGATCTACCTAAGTACCATTTATCATTCCTCAGGATCGTATCATGGAATTCACCCAATCTTCTATTGATGNTGTTTATTCCGATCGGTGCTATCCCATGCCCGATCTTCCTTACACCCTTCCCGATCTATCTAAGTGCCACTATACTACACAAATTAATCGCAAGTCTATACTTATAGAAAAAAAAACTTTTAATAAAACTAACTAATAAACACTGTACACTTCATCTTTTACCCCACATGCATGCAAAAAGGTATTTAATAAATAATGGAGGTAGTTCAGTGGATCTATAATACTTGTGCTTTACATTTTACAGGTTACACAATACTGGTTTATTTTCTGTTACGTTTTTAATTATTAAAATCCTTTTAAATATGTAAAAATCAGTAAATTCTAGGTTTAATATTGCTTTTGGTCCCTAGTTTGAGGGGTTGTGTTCAAAATAGTCCTATCTTTTTTTTATGGTAACAATTGATCCCAACTTTTGAAAAAAGGGTCAAGTTAATCCTTTTTTCTAACGGCGTCAAAAATTTAACGGTGGAGCTACCACCCTAGACAAAAACATACCTAACATGTCAATTTTGAATTTTAAAAAAATAAATTTTGACACATCAGCTTCATCTTCCATCTCCATCAACCATGAATTTAGGATTTTTTTTCCTCATGTCTGTTGCGCCGCTGTCTCTTTCTTCCTCCTCCACACATCAGCTTCTTAGGAATTGAGGGTGTTGCACACGTTTGTGTTGCATTGTTTTCTCATTTTGATTTTGGATGGATAAAGGTAAAGGTGCCAAAGCATTAGCGACCTCTTTGGAAAACCTCGATTTGAATCCCCCATCCAACGTCAAATCCAAGTCTTCCATTGCCCACCCTCAATTTCCCAGTAAATTTCTAAACTTCAATATGTTTTTCTATGAAACGTAGCTTCTGTTGTTCGTTTTTAGAGATGGGGTGTTATGTTTATGTTTAGGTTTTGTTAAAGCTTTCACCTTTCACCTTTCAGAGTTCCATGATAATCGAACTTACTCTATTTTGGAGATCAATTGAATTGTTGTGGAAAGTTCAAAAAAACAAAAAAGTTCTTTTCCACCTTTTAAAACAGAGTAATTTGCTAAAATTTGAGTTTTACTAGTCAATAACATAAATAGTGTCACTGCCTACTTTCTTTGTCAATTAACATTAGTGTCTAGTTTCTATAAGGCCATGAAGCTTGTGCGCTATTAAAGTCGTTCAGTTTTAAAAGCTGAAGCTACCTAATATTGTAGGAGTGGAACACGTTGGTGGAGATATGTTTGAAAATGTGCCTAAAGGAGACGCCACATTTATGAAGGTAAGTGTAGTGTTTTGGTTAGGTGGTGATGATGGATGATAGAGACAAACTAGATATAATTCAGTGATATTTATCATTTTATGAAACATCTTTTTGACTTTGGTTTAAACTTTTAAACTTTTCATTCAAACTTTTTTTGGCTTTTATTAATATAAACTTTAAACGTGTTTCTCATCTTCAATTGTTACGAGCAATGCCTGGTCGTGGTTGTTTTTTTTCCCAATTTCAACTTTAAAGTATAGAATTATTCTTGCAGAAAACACTGTTGTAAGGGTAGAAGTTTGTATAGGTATATTGTTGAAGACAAAGTTTTATGGAAAATGATACATGAGTTATACCAACCTCATTCATTGAGATTTGACAATATGTAAATTGTGTAGTGGATACTTCATGATTGGAGTGATGATAAGTGTGTGAAACTGTTGAAGAACTGCTATGATGCAATTCCTGATGATGGAAAGGTGATAGTAGTGGAAGCAGTTCTTCCAAAAACACCAGAGACTAATGATGCTTATAAGTCAGTTTCACAAATGGATGTTTTGATGCGATGTAAACAAGAGTTCATGGATTTGGCAACTGTAACTGGATTTAGTGGCATCAGATATGAATGCCATGTCAACCTTTTCTGGGGGTTATGGAGTTCTTCAAGTAGATCACACCGTGGTTCTTTGTTTTTGTGTTAGTTTTAAGTAGAAAGTTCAAGTCATTACTCATTTAGGCTTTATTGCGATTTATATATGTTTTTGATGGTATTACCATATTTTGTGGGTATTGCACATTGATTAATTAGGTTTAATATGTTACACTGTTGCTGATGAGTTTTGTGGAGAGGAGAGGGAGAGGGAGAAGGAGACGAAGCATACCTTTGGGGTCATGAGAAAAAAACCCTAAATTGAGGGTTGGTAGAGGTGGAAGATGAAGGTGATGTGTTAATATTTTTTTTTAAATTCAAAATTGACATGTAATATTACGTCACCTGTCACGTATGAGACAACTTAGTATGTTTTGTCCAGGATTGTAGCTGTATGGTTAAATTTTTGACGCTGGTAGCAAAAAAGGATTAACTTGACCTGTTTTTTCAAAAGTTGGGATCAATTATTATGATAAAAGAAAGGTAAGATCATTTTAAACATAATCTCTCAAATTAGGGATCAAAAGTGGTATTAAACCTAAATTCTAAAAACATAATAGCCGAACATCATAACAAATCTAAAAAATAAAATTCATAGCTCTGTAATAAAATTTGCATGATAGTGGCGTTATCGAAAATTTAAGAGATAAAATTCATGAACAATAAGCATTATGTAGTTATAAACCACATTATCCATGAACAATTTGTGGTTGATTCAAATTATATGATATATTGTCTAATTCGAAGGCTGAGTTTCACGTTAGATCAGCTGCAACAACAAATATAGTATATTAACCGAGAAATATATTTAGGATTACTCGACCTATTCCTTAAACTATAAGGTAAGCAGATAAAGTAGGTTTGTGAGTATTGGATTACAATTGGACCAATGTGAACATTATTTTTATTGGGCCAGTACATTGGAAATGTAAACACTTAATAACTTGGTAATAAAATGATTAAGATGTTAATAACAGATTAATGATTAATGAAAACTGTTTATTGATAACATATTAGACTTAAAAATAAACTCATTTTAATATATATGATATTAACGTTAATTTAAGATTCACAAAATATTTATAAATAAAGAAATAAACCTTAAAGATAACAAAGTTTAATTGAATTCTGCTATTTAAGTATGAATTATGTTCATTAATTAAAATTTGAGTTGAAGATGAGAATGTCTTTAGCAATAAAGTCACAGTATCAAGAACTTATTAATATTTGGTTTAAAAAATAGAGAAAATTCTTGTTATTAGATAGATCGCTCACTACTTTGATTTCACTTTTCCCAAACCTTTAGAACCCGATTCTTCTTATCTGAACAACACAGTCAAATCTCTACCGTTACTTTCAACTAAAATATAATCCAACCGTTGATCTATATTCTCTCTTCTTCCTTCATCATCACAGCACAGATGATGTAAGTAATGGGCAAAGCAATAAGTTTTTCTCTTACTGTGACGTATTCTCAGACACCATTTTCCATTCACTCCAAGCAAACGAGAATTAACCTAAAAATACTCAGGTTTTTATTTTATTTTATCATCGTCATTTTTTTGGGTAAGCTTTATTCCGTCTAATTTTCTTTATTTTGATTTTTTCTAATTTTAATGAATTTTTTTTCAGGGACTTCTTTTCATGAACGACCAGATCATGATGCATCACCCTCATCAGATCTTTCACAATAACCAAAACTATGCGGTTTGGCCGCATCCCCGGCCGCTCTACCCGCCAGAAAACGCGGCCGTGTTCCCTCGTCCGCCGGCGTTCACACCCCATCAGGGTCGGGTCAATTGGAATAAAAGGAGAGACTTTCCCAGAGCCGGGTCGGGCCCGGGTCATACCTTCAAACCGGTTAACCCGAAGGAGTCAAAAACACTAACGGCAAACCGTTCCGTGGCAAAGGGTCGCCGGATTCACTACCCGAAGCGAACTTTCGGCCGCGGCGGGGTCGGAAACCGACTCACGCCGCCGTTCGCGCCGCTCAACACTACGTCGTTCATAATCCGGGCGAAGAATTCCGGCGGCATCGCGCCGCTGATTTCACCGGCAGGATCGCTGTCGCCGGCGAAGTTCGAAGAGAGGGCGGAGGAGGAGCAGTGGGGTTTCAACGGATACGGCTCCATGAAGGGCCTGATCCGGCTCCGGCCCGGAAAATTCGACTCCAGCGAAAACTCCGGCGCTGGCAGGTTCGAGATGGTGAACGCTAGTTCCGGCGATGAACAGAACTTGGATAAAAGGGTTGATGAACAGGACTCGCATCTTGCTCACCTTGAAGAAGAGAATTTGACGCTGAAAGAGAAGCTTTTGTTGATGGAAAAGCAATTGGGTGACTTGAGGAGGAGGGTTCAGTTCTTGGAGAGCGACGGAACCACCAGCCACGGCCACCGTGAGGGCGGCGCTGAGAATTTTTTACCAGAGATGTTTTCTCAGTGAAAAAAAAGTTGATGGTGATACCAACGACAAAGTTTAGTTATTTCCTTTTTCCTTTTTGGTGGATAAATAAAAGCGAATAGTTTTAGTTAATTTGAATTATGTTTTATAACCTAACTCTTGAATGTACAAACTTTGGGTGAATAAGAATTTGACTATGTAGTTTAGAAAGTTTGTATGACTTTAGCCTCAAAGAGCCCTTTTATGCAATGTGGTCAAATATATGTCAAACGAGTCCGACATATCCATTTGGTATGATTACGGGGACAAGAAGGAGCTTGTTTTTCAAGAGGCTGCTGGTTTTTTTTTGCCAAAAGGATGATGCTTAATTCTTGTTATTTGATATTTTCAAACATGGAAAAACACACACACACGACAACAGGTTAAATATGTTTAGAATATGTTCTTTTTTTTTTAAAAAAAAATAATAATATATTTTGATATTTAAATTATAAAAATAAATAGATATAATTTTTAATTTATTATATTAAATATTTTATTTTTTAAATAGGTTAATTTTTTATTGGATTAAATATGTTTTTAGTCCCCATACTTTGGGGCGATTTTGGTTTTAATCCATCTTTCAAACTAAGGTACAATTTAGTCCTTCAACTTTAGAAAACTCTTATTTTAGTCCTTTTTACCAAGTTTTTTTAACTTTATTTGCTATTTCAAGCACTTTTCATTATAGCATTTGGATTGATCGTCTTTTCTTTTCTTTTCATTTTTATTTTTTTTTCTTTTTCTTAAGTTGTTTCATGTAATAAAATTTCAAAAAAAAAAAAAACTAAAAATACAGCTAAGTCTCCAAGAGAAATTACATTCCTATGAGTCCAATCGAGCCATTGAGCGGAGAAATTACAATCGGAAAGAGAAAGTCGTCAATTTCGCTCATATCCCCATGACTTTTACAAAGCTACTACCAGATCTTCTCCGCAATAATCTCATAGAGGTTTGTCCCACTAGGCTTATACGACCTCCTTACCCAAAGAAGTATGACATAAATGCCGGATGTGATTATCACGAAGGAGCGCGTGGGCATTCAATAGAGACATGCAGGGCTCTAAAGCTTAAAGTGCAGTCTTTGATCGATTCAGGATGTTTAAAGTTTGACGAAAGTCAATCCAGCACTGTGGCAAGCAATGAGTTAGCCACTGCAAATGCCATGGATAAATGAAGAGGACTCTAGGACCATATAAGAAAGCATGGATTATTGTAAACAGTGAAACTGATGTTGTTGTGCTCATGTTTTGAATTGTCTCGCTGTAAGGGCTATGCTCATTGATATCACACTTTCATCCATGACTTTTAATGTGAAATTTCATTACGAAGTACCTCCAAGGTTTGCTGGAAATCTTTATAGACGTCGCTTCAGTGACACGTTCGACGTCTATAAAGACGTCCGACATTGCACTAACCGACTTCTAAGGGGATTATAGACGTCGGCCAGTACATTAACCAACGTCTATGAAGTGTTCGTTGTGTTTTGGTGCTGAGATGAGAATTTCAATTTCTCATGAGGTGAGAATTTCAATTTCGCATGAGGTGAGATTTTGAATTTCTCATGAGATGAGAATTTGAATTTCTCATGAGATGTGAATTTGAATTTCTCATGAGAATTTGAATTTCTCATGAGATGAGAATTTGAATTTTTCATGAGATGAGAATTTGAAATTCTCATGAGAGGAGAAATTGAATTTCTCATGAGATGAGAATTTAAATTTCTCATGAGAATTTGAATTTCTCATGAGAATTTGAATTAATGAGATGAGAATTTTAATTTCCCATGAGATGAGAATTTAAATTTCTCACGAGATGAGAATTTGATTTCCTCATGAGATGAAAATTTTAATTTCTCATGAGATGACAATTTGAATTTCTCATGAGAATTTGAATTTATCATGAAATGAGAATTTGAACTTCTCAAGAGAATTTGAATTTCTCATGAGATGACAATTTGAATTACTCATGAGATGAGAATTTGAATTTCTCATGAGAATTTGAATTTCTCATCAGATGAGAATTTGAATTTCTCATGAGATGAGAATATGAATTTCTCATGAGATGAGAATTTGAATTTCTCAT
>NC_028355.1:27758370-27760745 GCF_000741045.1 Vigna radiata var. radiata | reverse complement strand
ACGCCGAACCCCCTACCCCCCGACCACCGTGTTTGAAACAACAAATAAAGTTGAAAATTTTTGGTAAAAAGGACTAAAACTAGAGTATTCTAAAGTTGAAGGACTAAATTGTACATTAGTTTGAAAGAGGGACTAAAACCAAAATCGCTCCAAAATATAGAGACTAAAAACATATTTAACCCTTTTTTATTTGTTAAATACGTTAATTTTTCACTTATTTTTTTATATTTATTTATTATTAAAATTTGAAATCAAAAATACATTAAAATTTTAAATAAAGTTAAATTTAATTTATATTATAAAAAAAATGTTATTTATTTTGTGGGAGTTATAAAATCCTCCCCAAATTAACATTATTTAAATTGATTAAAAGAAGTTATCCAAAGACCGAAAATAATACGAGTTTTAATTGTTTTATAAAGAGGTTTTTGACTTCCCCATGTTAAAATACATTTTTCACCCTTCTAGCTTTTCTTTTATGTTGAAATTTTTTTCAAACCTATCGCCCCTCCTCACATTTGCCCCCTTCATCCAAACCTCTTACATAAAACTTTCATTTTTTTTTTCTCACATTTCACTCATTTCTCAAATCTCCTACAAGAAACTTTCCTAAACTTTTTGTGTAGCCTTTTATTTTTGGATCGTGATATGTTGACAACACAATTTTGACAACGACACGTGTTAGCTTCGTATTGGTCCATTTTGAATTTTTTTTATTTTTTCAAAATCTGATTTGGAAAAGAGTTAGGATTGGACAATTTATTATTCTGAAACTGTCCTCCTTCGTTTTTGCACTCTATCCTCTCTCCATAACACTATCTTCTCTCTCCATTTTAGGGATTTCATTTTCATTTGAACTTCTCTCCATAGCACTCTCTTCTCCCTCCATTTTCATTTGCTTATTCCAAAACCACCGTCATTCTTTCAGCACTGTATCCTTCTTCCGAAACACTCTCTCTACTCTCCATTTTAGGTTTTCAGTTTCTCTCACCAAGTTCTCTCTTTGTATTTGGTGAAGGCCTCGAAGTGGTTTCAATTTTGTCTCTTTCTCTCTCCTTGGGTGTCCATTTGGTGATTTCGCTTTTTTGGTGCAACGGGTTCGTTTGGTGACATTGGTTCTTTGAACAAGGTACAAACTTTTTTCCTTTTCTCTCTCTACAATTCAAATTTTTCGTTTTTCTCCACTCTCCGTTCTCTCTCCAATCCTCGGTTCTCCCTGCACTCTCAATTCAAGGTGTGCCCTTTCTCTTCTTTGTTGAAGGTTTGACCTTTCTTTGTTGAAGGTGTCTCGTTATTCTGTTGAAGGTGTGTCCTTTATTTCTTCAAAAGCCTCGTTTTTGCTTTTGTAAATGAAAGCTCTCTTTTGTTTGTTCAAAGTCTCACCTTTTTGGTTTGATTATGTAGATTGTATTGCACGAAAGGGAATTGTCTCGTGAGAGCAAGGTATATGCCATATTACCTTTGGTTTTCCCCTATCTCATTTCGGTTTTTGCCCTTTATTTTATTGTTAGAATTTCCTTTTATGGTTTTATACAATTGTAATTTTTGTTAAATTTCAGTTCGTTGATGATGTTAGTGCATCAAGCAAAGAAATTTGTTACTTCTTCGTGAAAGCATCAACTAATACAATTTGAAAGGATTTGAAGGAACAAAAAAACCAACACATCAAAAACAACCTTACGAAGGAATGATGACGAAATCGTTACAATAGTAGAGTTTGTAGAATCCCGTACGTTGGATATCGTCTAAAACATGAGTGAATTTTGTATTTCGTGATTATTGGCAGTAGGAGATCAATGTAGACAAATGTAAATGTATTGTAATAAATATTTTGAATGTTAATAAAGATGTACGTTATTCCCTTTTTGATTGTCATTTTCATTTGAATTGTTGTTGGTCATCATTGTTGATCATTCATCAGTTTTGATTTTATGAACAATTTTTATTCCATTTCAATGTCTTTCATAGCCGAAATTTGCCATGTCCATTGTGGATGAAAGTCCATTTTAGGCAAGACAAGCCTTGGTAATCGATTACATCATCCCTGTAGTCGATTACCAGATTTAAATGGCTTTTTGTACAGAAAGTTAGTGCGCACTACCCAACTATGAGAGTCTCACTCCCTAGGTAAATTTTTTGATATTAAGGGGGAATTTTTTGAATATTTTTCAATGGGTAACACGTCTTGATAATGGTTAATGGTGGGAAGTGGTAAACTTGAAAGTAAACTCACTTAGTGGGTAACACGTTTTTTGAATATTTTTGCATCCATGACCGTCAAACTTGAAAGTAAACTCATTTAGAAAGCTTAGAAAAACTTTGTTTTGGGGAAATTAACTGCACCTAGTACAATGCTCTAAAAATAATAGTTATAA
>NC_028355.1:27692247-27757510 GCF_000741045.1 Vigna radiata var. radiata | reverse complement strand
ACTCATGACCATTAAACTCACTCACCCATCTAAAATAACAAACATGAAACAATAAGTTGAAAGTAAAATCATTTAGAAAGCTAAACTTTGTTTTTGGGAAATTAACTACACCTAGTACAATGGTCCAAAAATAATGAGTTAGAAGTCATTTGAAAGCTCTTTGAGTTTAGATTCCAACAAAACAAGAATCAAGTTATTTGGAGTTCGGTGAAGAAAGTTTAGAAAAAAACAAGCAACAAAGCTCAGAAAAACAAAGTTGTGCAGTGTGGTTCATCCAGGTGGGGAGTATAGTTCAAGTTTCTGCACAAGTGACCATTTTTCCTCTGGTAATCAATTACAAGACCCGTGTAATCGATTACCAGCGTAGAAAATGGCCAGAAATGCTTATGAAGCTCATCTAACTTACATGAAAGCACCTAAATGACATTTTTTTTCAACAATTCAATGGCCTAACATGTTATTGGTGCATTAAAGACCACTCATGACCATTAAACTCACTCACCCATCTAAAACAAAGAACATGAAACAATAACTTGAAAGTAAACTCATTTAGAAAGCTTAGAAAAACTTTTCTTTTGGGAAATTAATACACCTAGTACAATGTTCTAAAGATTATGAGTTAGAAGTCATTTGAAAGCTCTTTGAGTCTAGATTCCAACAAAACAAGAATAAATTCATTTGGAGTTTGGTGGAGAAAGTTAAGAATAAAACAAGTAGCAAAGGTCAGAAAAATAGAGTTGGGGAGTGCGGTTCATCCAGGTGGGGAGTATAGTTCAAGTTTCTGTACAAATAACCATTTTTCTTCTGGTAATCGATTACAAGACTCCTGTAATCCATTACCAGTGCAGAAGATGACCAAAAATGCTTATGGAGCTCATCTCACTTATGGAGCTCAATCATCCATCACAA
Source organism: Vigna radiata var. radiata (assembly GCF_000741045.1). NCBI lineage: Eukaryota > Viridiplantae > Streptophyta > Magnoliopsida > Fabales > Fabaceae > Vigna > Vigna radiata. The sequence continues at coordinate 27,756,601 of NC_028355.1, read as the reverse complement.
AAAGTGGAAAAACTCGCCCAAAAACAAAGAGTAACTATAACAAAATTGAAACTGTATTCATCAAAATTGAAATTTTATTGATGTAATAATTAATAAGTACATATTATCCATTGTTTAAAATGTCGTTTTCTATACTAAAAAGGTTTACAACTCTCATACAATCAAAATCTCTGCACAAGAACTCAACATCCTATAATAATTGTAAGTCTAATAGCACTTGTTCTCTTCATACATTGTCGTTGTTTAGAATTCAGTCACATACATATTTTTGTCTAAATCTGAGCAACTCCTCCTGAAATCAACATAATCAACTTTAAGATATTACCATAACACCAAAACCATCAACACATTCATCAAGTTCTTTAACAAATGTTGTGTTACTTACATTGGTGCTACCAACCTCAACATTGCGAAAAGTCAGAACCTTGAAGAAAGGACACACCTTTACTCGTTGATGGACATCGGGAAATGGGGAAGAGGTCGAATAGGCTTCGGTAGAGAGGACAACGAGAAAAAGTCGCCAACGAAAACATGGAGAAATGAAGAAAAGGGGAAATATGCTTCGGTGGAGAGGAAGAGCGAGACAGAGAAACAATCTGGTGAGACTCTAATGGAGACACAGTGAGACAAATGTTGGAGAGAATGATAACAATGATGGAGAGAGAGAAACGACAGAGAAGGAGTGAGACCATTGAGACCAATGGTGAAGAGAGATAGGCAAGGGAGAGAGAGTGAAACCACAAATAAAAATAAATGTCTGCTTCCTGAGATGAAACCGTGAAAATAAGAAAGCCAAGTTATCTTTGCCTTCCCAAAATGCCCCAATCATACATTTCATTTTGGAAAAGTAACATTTGAAACAAACCAATTATTATCCGCCACGTGTCGTTGTCAAATATGTGTTGTTGAAGATACATTTTCCTTTATTTTTACCCACAACGCAACTCGTCATCGTTCATCCTCAGGCTAACATCTTTCTCAGGTCATCATCGTCCGTGGTCAACTCATTTGTGGTCTTCGTAACCGGTCGTTGGTTAGGGTTCAGTTGTGTCATTATTGCGCTTATTGTTGCGTCCTTAGTAGTGATAGTCGTTGAGTTCTTTGTTGCAGTTGTCGTTGTGTCCTCAATTGCGGTCGCCACTCAGTTGTGGTCACTTTCATTGCTCGTCATCGCATCGTCACCCACCCCAACATTCTTTAGGGCCTTTAGGCTATTTATTTATTTTGAGTATTGCCTAAAAAATTTCTTTATTTTAAATACTTCTTGAAGATGTTCTCTATCTGTGAGGTGTATTGCTTGTATGTATTTTATAAATCATAATATCATACAAAGAGTACGTATCATTCCTTACCTCTGTTTTCATTGAGAAAGCTTCTTATAAGTTTAAGGTTGATGAAGGTAGGCATTGGCTAAGGCTATATTTTTGTTGGATTAAAAAGTCACGTTGAAAATTATTGAGTTGAGTGTTTGGGTTCTGTTTTCCTTGGTTTATAAATTGGAATTAAATTTATTTTCATGCTGGAACGTTTAGATAGTTAAAAAATAGTTTAGTTTGGCTATTAAAATTGATTAGATGCAACATTTTGTGTTGAAAATGCTAATCCAGAATGGTAGTTTAATAGTTAAGTGTATGACATGTTTTTGAGAATTTTGGTTGATCACATTGACATCTCAAATCTATTTATGATACTTCATAAATAAACGGTGTGTATGGATTGTTTTGAAGGCTGGTTTTGGGGTGATAGAAAATGGAGTGAAGGTGACTTAGAGTTTTTATCTTGGTGCAATGATAAAATGGGTTGGAAGGGCACTGCATTTGGGCTGATGCAACTGCTCTTTGGAGTGAATTTGCTGCTAAAAAGTATTAGGAGTGATAAAGAATACTACAGGACCATGAGTAGGTGAAACTCGGTTCTAGTTCAAGTAACGAGGGTTACTTGGATTGATTAGGTGATATCAGGAGTGGTGAAAATACTCAGTTGTAATCTTGTTGAATATTACAGCGAAACCCTTTAAAAGGTCTTAGAGGAGAACTGGACGTAGCTCGATAGATTGAACTAGTATAAAAATAATTGTGTTTACTGCTTTAATCTTACAAAACGTTTCTCTTATAAATCTTGCATCTGCTCATTATCTTAACCACTATAAAAGCTCTTGTCACCAAACTATTTTTGAAATAGTTAACTTTATCAAAATGCTCTAGCAAATTTGTTTAAATGATTGGAAAATATTTGTTTAAACTATCTCCTTTGTGAAAAATTTTCCTATAACATTATTCAACCACCCCTTCTAATGTTTTCTATGTTCTTTAGGGTGTACACCTTCGAAGAAGTCTATGTTAGCATAGTATCGAGATAATTGGAAATAGAGTTTGTTTGTTGTATGATTATATGTTTATGGAATTTTTTAAATTATTGATTTAAGTTTGTTATATTGAGTTATGATATGTTAATTTTTTTTACTCTAACTTATCCCACTTGCTTGAGTATAAGTGTTGTGTTTTAATCTTTTGACAATAATCAAGTGAAAAATGTTATAGGTGATAGCTTGTCTTTGATGGAGCCTAAAAATATCGTGTATATATATATATATATATATATGTGTGTTTTTTTATTGATTAGTTATTATATATTTTCTTATCTATTTATCTTATATTAAAAGGGTTGGAGGTAAACAATCAAATTAAGATTATATCCTTATACTAAAATTAAGTACTTGGGAAAGAAAAATAAAAATAAAAAGAAAATTAAATATAAAATTCATCATATGTAAATTAATTTACAAAAGTTATAGAATTTTCCCAACCTTTTAATTTAATGCGTGTAAATTGATTTTAGGTTATAAAAATGTTAATCCTAATTTTTTTCGTGGTCTCCCTTCTTCTTGCTTCCCACTCAGTGAGAAATCCCACCTTAATTCCAGATCCCATTTCAATCTCAGAAAGCAAGACATTTCAAGTTCCACCACAATCCCTGTTCTCGGTTCGATATACAAAAATCTGAACTGAACCTCAATGAGGTATGGAGAGAAACGTTTGCTGGGAGTGAAAATAATAATTTTGCACTGATTGTTCATTGTGTATTCACCTCATGAGAATATGAGAAGCATGACAGCGATGAGTTTGGGCAGACGAATTGGCACAGTGTTAAAGGAAGAGCTGAGAAGTAAGGGAGAATGGCGCGATTCTCTTATGGCCGCCGCTTTTCGTGCTATTGCAGAAAGAATCCCGTTGGCGAATCTCGTCGTCGAAGTTAGAGATGCAAGGGTCTGTTTCTCGCTCATTTTAATCAATCATTATTCGTTTCTTTAACTTGTTCACACTCTCTCCTATTCTTTTCGTTTTTCAGATTCCCCTGTCCTCCGAATGCGAGATACTCAGAAACTACCCACTTCCCCATAAACAAATCATAGCGCTCAATAAAATGGATCTTGCGGGTGCATCGAATGTGAAGGTACGGCTTCTTTTTGAGGGAACATATGTTTTTAGTCTTTGCATTTTGGTCTAATGTGTTCAAGATTTCTAAATTTTAATATCCATGTTATATATTGAAATTAAAGCGAACATGTATGGTTAAAAATTGAAACATTAATTTATAAAATAAATAAATAACATAGGGCTGTTAGAGTACCTTAGCATTTTTCTTCTGGAATGTGGTTTTCAGTGTATTTTGTTGCAGAACATGGTAGCAGAGAAAATTGAAAGTGGTGATAAAAGAAAATTAAATTAAATGAGAAAAGTTGTGTGCGAACAATTTAGTAATGTGCTTCTACGTAGAAGATCTCCATGGAGAGCTAAATAAGTAGAGTAATCAATAATGCCATGTAGGCTAACTTGCTAACCAAATTTGTAGTTAAACCAGTAAACTAATCTAACAAATTGATTAGCGGAGTTTAACCAAAACTCAATTAGATACTTGTTTCAAGAGATTAGTGAAATTCTATTACTTTTATAATTACTAGTTAATGATTTGTTTGTTTTAATAAATATTTTTGTGAATAGGCATGGGTGGAATATTTTAGGGAAAGGAAGTGCATATCTTGTGGAGTCAATGCTCATAACAAGGAGAACATCAGACAGGTAAACTGTTTGTTCCCTTTTTGTGCATTCTACCAAAGAGCCTCAGGAATGAATGGTCTTATTTATCATGGTTTTGGCATTGTTTATAAAATGTTAAAGCACATGGAACCAAGTTTCTAATTTTGAATCTTACTGCTGTTTACAACCATGTTTTAATTAGTTTGAATAAATTTCTGTAAGATGCACCTGTAGTTTAGTCTGTAGCACACACGAATGGTACTGAGAAACTGTTTAACTCTTTAATCAGAAAGCACAACATATCAAATGAATCGCTTGTACTGTATTGCTGCTGCTCCTCTTGTCCTTTGTTCTCCTTTAAGCTGTAAGAAGCACAATCTATCAATTAGAGGTTTCTTTTGGAGCTTTCTATTTGACTTAGTGACTTTTTATATTTGGTATTGAAGCTCCCATTTCCTACGCTTCTATTGGTAAAATGATACAAATTTGTCCCAGTTTCTAAAAGGTTTTCAATGGAATGATGAGCGCAATTATTTCTATTGTTATATATTGGACTTTTTTTTTGATTTATTATTATCATTTTAATAACTGCTGACTTTATATTTGTTCATGAACTAAATTACTAATAAGGATATCTGCTTTTAGTTAGCTTCTAAGCCTTATACAATGCCAAGTGAGAGAACTCAAGAAACATGATCAATGTGACAATAATTATACCGCTACAGTAATGTTGATTGGGATTCCAAATGTTGGTAAGTCGGCACTTACCAATGCTTTGCATCAAGTGGGGAGAATCAATGCAGCAGGTATTCAAATTATTATTACAATTCTAATAGAGTAGAGCAAGCTAAATGACATGCTTAACTCGTGAGAAACGGTGGTGGATACACACACACACACATAGGTGGTGNATATATATATATATATATATATATATATATATATATATATATATATATATATATGTCACAAATTAGCTGTTTTATCTTATAGATATTTTTTCTTCACTGTTTATTTTATAGAAAAAGGAAAGCTAAAGCATGCAACTGTGAGTCCAGAACCAAGAGTGACTAAAGATATTCGAAGTTTTAAGGTTAGCCATTTGGTTTTCTTTATATATTATATTATTTTCCATAATGTGAACTATCAGTGTATAACTTTTCTGTTCTGCTTTCTCATTCTACCTGTGGTAATTTTTTTTTTAAGAATTTGATTTTCATCATGTTAACAGAACAATAAGTGATGAATGATAATTTTAACTCTTGGTAGGTTTTTGTTGCACAGACTTGCTCCATCTAGGCATCTTAGGTTACCAGATATCTAATATGCTTGTCAAAGATGCTTATGTTAGGTAAGCTGGTAAGGTTCTTTAATGAAGAGAAGAAATTTAACCACTTAAACCACCTAAAACAAGGTCTAGAGTAACACATTTGTAGTAACACTTGAACCACTGATATAACACTTTTACAATAAAACATATAAATAAAAATAATGCAGTATAATAAATTTATAAACAAGTTAAAATTGAAATTATATTATACTTTTTTTCTTTATTTTATATAACTATTATTCTAAATGAAAGATAAATAATTGTATTCATTTTTAATGCAATAGCAACATGTATTGATTCTTAACTAATAATAAAATTTATACTTTTTTATGTAGATCATAAATGGAGAAAAATAAATATACATTTTATTACAAGATTTTTTTGAATATATTAATTTGTTAATTTTTTTATAAATAATTAGAGTAAAAAATCATTTAATTATATTTGTTAAAAGTCCTACAACGATTAGAAATAAGGTCAATTTAGGATATATATGTGGGTGCAAACCAATTTAGCTCATTGGTTGTCATAAAATATGTTAGTGTTTCAAAGATAGTGTGAACAGTGGAATTAAATTGTATTCTAGTTGTATTTTTAGTTTAAGTTTAAACAACATATATTTGGTGTTTACCGATCTTATCTCATATATATGTGATCTTATCTCATATATATGTGTGTGTTTAAATATATTGAAAACAGCATAATCATTAACTAGAATTCAAGAAAATCTCACAAATCTCAAATGAACGATGTCATAACATTCACCTAATTTTCATAATCACCTCACATATAGTCATGGACTTGACAATTCAACAAAATGGTAACAAAAAAGAAGTCATCCACTAAGTTACGACACAATGACACATTAAATTGAGAAAATTTCCTTTGATTTCTTCTCTCAACAGATATCTTCCAAATCTTCAATTTAAACCACTTTTTCTTTCCTGCTCAAAGAATTCCCTTCTTTGCCTCTTTCCAAGTCTCTTTGAGAGATGTGCCCTCTCCATTGGAACGTTGCTTCCTTTTGTCATGCCTAGTATACATTCTAGGGTCTTCAATCCTTGAAGCTCTATAAACATTTCTACAAGCATGTGTATCATCTCCCTCAAAACTCTACTCATTTTCAAATTCGTCATCCATCACGCCAACCAGCCATTAATTACATTTATTGATATCATTGAGGCTAATTGGATCAACTTTATTCTTAAGGCTGAATCTTCACTTGAGTACTTGATTATACTTAACATAGACCAAGTCAGGCAATCTTTTATGCTCTAGCCTATTCCTTCTCTTAGTATGACTTTGCAGCACTGAGATAAAAGTTTAAGGAATAACTATAGGAAAGATAAATTGATTATGGACTTTTAAAGTTAAATTGATTACATGTTCAAAGACACTTGAATTACATCCTCAACTAGACGTATCATGTATTGCAGTCAAACTTAAGATCTTTATAGCTAGTGCTGTAAATTGAGAGTTGATGTCCGTTTCATAGAGTTGCCATTGTGTAAGTTTAAAAGTTTCCCATGCTGTTTTTTTCGTATTGGAACTTTTTCCTCATTGATATGTCAATGTTAACCCCATACATATTGCCCACTACTTGTGCGTAAGTCCATTATGATCTTCTGCTCCATCTCTAGATACCAACTTATTGATGCATGAAAACAACTCCTTTACAACCTCATTAACAAATTTGGTGTGGGTTATAACCTAAGAGGTTTAGATTCAAACTGTGGTCGGTTACATGTAATAACGATGAAGTTGAATATTCCATTTATCAATGATTTCAAATACCTCCCTTATATTTACTAGCTTTATTATTAAAGGACTTAATCACTTTCTTTGCTTTGTCTGTTGCTTTGTGTAAATAATATCACACATAATTGGCTCTCCTCCCATCAAGATAAAGTATTTTCACAAGGAGTCCTATTATGTACATCATTGGAAAATCTAGTTGTGATTATAATTGGAGCATATTTGAGCAAGTATTCAATTTCATATCTTGTAATTATGATCACAATTTTGCAAATTCGTACTAAAAAACAGAATAGGATTGAGTATAAAGATTTCACGACTTTGTCTGTGTCAAGTATAATCAAAGACTTGAGATGATGAGATTGGTGAATTTAATTAGTGGAGAGGTGAATGAGTAGGGTTGAATATTAAAAGATTGCAGGAATTTGTGTATGTCCAGTATAATCAAACACTCAAGATGATATTGGTGAATGTAATGAGTGACTAGTTGGAGAGGTGAATGATGATGAAGTTGGAGATGAGTGGGCTTCTGAGGGAGATTATGTGGAGAGAGCATGTCATCGTCATGAGGCTAAGAGGGACTTCTTCAACTAGTAAACAAAAAGTTGTTTGAGCTGAAAATGATTTAGAAGATGTTAGTCAGGAGGAATCAGACGAAAGTTTGCCAAATGTTAATTTGAAAATTCCAGAAGAAAAAACTAAAGGATATGCCTCATGGTCAAACAAGGAAAATGATTATATTGGGAAGCATGATGATTAGTTTTTTAAGGTGTCTTTTGTTGTCACTTTGATGGGCGACTTTTATCCTCTTTTGTCAAAAGTGCACATCATGAAACTATGAATACCCAAAGTGGATTAAGTCCATCTTTTTTTCTACCACGCCATCTACCATATTGGTATGGCAGATTTTGTGGCTCACTTCCATAGGCTGTTATTGATATCCATGGCGCTTGATTTAAAAAATAATTGAGAATGTAATTTCCTGTGTTCTTCCTAGGTATTTCAACATGCAAATTATTTGTAGCGAAATACTGTATACTTTTAAGAATATACTTAGAAAATAAAGGAATTTGGCATGGATGCTGTTATATTTAATAAGATGACTTGCATCTCAGAAAACAGTTTAGAAGTGATAACTTTCTAGTTGAAGAAAATAGTCGTGTAAATGTTTAGAGAAGGTTGATGTCTATTGTGCACTTTGTTGGCCTATCTATGCTACTATGATCTTCATACTTGTTTCCCTGTTTTGCTTCTTGTTCACTCATTCGTGAATTAGTACATCTTGTGTATTTCTCACTTTTGAAACTTCTGCTTTCAGTTCAGATTGGTAGCCATCCCAATATTTATGTGTTAGACACTCCAGCTATTTTATCTCCAAAGGTTCCTAATGCTGCTGTTTTGTCTAAATTAATTTTAACAGGTATGTTTAATTGATTTTCCTTTTTCTCAATTTTTTGGCTTGAATGAATATTATTAAATATCTGCGTAAATTTCTTGATTAGAACAGAAGACAAAATTAGTTGGCAATCAACAATATACCATTTGTTTTTGCTTCCTTAGGTGGCGCTTCAAGTATCTTGCATCCATCGTATAAAATCAGGAGGAAATAGCGGGTGGGGGGGGGGGGGGGATGAAATGGAATAATGCTCAAGGAAAATGTCTACTGCAGAAAAATATAAGACGAATCAGAATGTTGGGTGGTTCAGAGCCTACCAGAAAATAAACTTAGTATCACAGATGAAAATATTAGTATATTACTATGGACGTGGAGACACACAAGAAAATATTATGAATTGAATCAAACGAGAGAAAATTAGGATTCTCTAAATAAGAGTTAAGATAAATAAAGTAGACTATATTTGAGAGTAATTTAGAGAGCTTGAAAACTCCCCTCATGTTCTCATATTTATATTGACAGGATTCTAATACAATGTGTACAGGGAAAATCAAAGATCAATCATGTATACGTAAGTACAAACATAGGCATGGCTAATAGGTACAAAATATAGCATTTTCCCAATGCAACTACTTCCTAACCATATTTAGTGTCTATTCTAACACTCTCCTTGAAATTGGAACATACAAATTTGTATGTACCAAGTTTGGAAGGAAGAAAATCAATTCGAGGTCTCCATAATGATTTTATTAACACATTTACAAGTTGATCATTGAATCTAACAAACTCAATACAAATTTCTTAGGATAACAACTTTTCCTGTATTAAGTGATAGTCAATCTCAATCCCAATGTATTTAGTTCTCTCACAGAACACGGGATAGGAAGCAATGTGAAGGGTAATCTGGTTATCACAATATGTCATCTTTTGCTGAATCTTACAAAAGTTAAGTTCTTGAAAGAATTGTTTTACCCATATAAGTTCACAAGTAAGAGACATCAGGGTCCTATATTCAACTTTAGTCATTGATCGAACAACTATATCTTGTTTCTTACTTTTTCTTGAAACAATATTTTCTCAAAGGAAAACACTATCTCATAATAGAACGTCTGTATGTGTGGGGATCTTGCACATTCAGCATTACAATCCCTAGAGATATGAGTATTTCCTTTATGTTCATATGACAAACCTTGTCTTTGGATCCTTTTTGAGGTATCTTAGGATATGCATGACAAGATTGCAATGGCCAATGCAAGGAGCTTGCATAAACTGACTAGTCACACCAACTTCAAAAGACATATCAGGTGTAATGATAATGAGATAAAAAAGCTTTCCAAACAATCTTTTATATCTTTTCAGATCAAAGAAAGATTCTCCTTTTTCTGTCTTTAATTTTTGATTGAGGTCCATAAGACTCCACTAGTCTACTGAAAAACATACTTTTCTTTAGGATCTCTAGAGCGTACATACTTTAAGAGATTACAACACCTTCTTTTGATAAGCACATCAGAACTTCCAACTAAACAACAAAAGGAATTTCAATAAAGAGAAATGTGTTATATTGTTAGGTTAACTTTTGTAACTTTTAGATAATCTGTTGTTCTCGCTCATACCTTCATTTCAATCATTATCCAGGAGCAGTTGAGGATTGTTTACTCAGGAGAAAAGAAGTTGCCCAATATTTTCTGGCTATACACAACTCCAGTGACCAATACAAGAAATGGGCAAAACTATATACGAAGGATAATGATAGATCATTCCTTAACGGCATAACAGAACAGTTGACTAGCTCCGAGTTGCTAATGAAGCACAAAAGCCAAACCCCGACAGATCACACACAGGTATCAGTAATTTATTGTGTATTATGTTAATGACCATATAATGTTTTCTACTGTATGATTAAAATAATAGCAATTTTAATCTCTCCATGTTTACGTGCATTTTAACTTTTGGTTTCCCAGGACTGCATAGTGCAGGATGTTCGACGGATACTTTTTGAAACAATTTCATCTTTGGAAGGCGATATAAAATGTGAAGATGAAATGCTTGCTCTCATTGATAGGCAGTTTAGTGCCTTGCAGGAAACTTTCCATGTTTCAGTTGAATGTGAAGAAGATGCTCATGACAAGGTTGCTGGGAAGTTGCTTAATCTTTTCCGTACTGGCCGTATTGGACATTATATTTTAGATCATCTTCCTGGAAAGATTCAATGATACCCATGCTTCATGGAGGAGCAGGTCATTTTGTCTCTTTTCATTTTACCTCTTTTTTTTTTTTTTTTTTTTTTTTTTTTTTTTTTAATTTATTNTTTTTTTTTTTTTTTAATTTATTGTAACTATTTTTGGTCAGAAGTTAGGAGTAACTTAAGTATATGTATGGGTGTTATTGGATAATTCCGTTAAGATCTTTTTCTTTCTTCTTTAGCAGTGAACTTGCTTGAAAATTATATAAATATATTTTACGAATTTAAAATATATAAATGAAGACAAAATTAAACAAAAAAAAGAGGAGAAAAACTTACAAATTATATAAATTGAAAGGGAATAAAGATTGAATCTTACATACTAGCATTTAACCAGGACAATGCACAAGAGTATTTTAAAAATATTATTTATTATATAAAATTAATAAAATATAATTAATTCAAATAAAGAAACTAAATTCAAACTAATTTTAATAATTATTAAAAAAATTTATATTATATTTATAAGTAATGTTTTATAATGGCTTAATACCGGTTTTGGTCCCTAGTTTGGGGGTTGTGTTCAAAATGGTCCTACCTTTTTTTTAAGGTAACAATTGATCCCAATTTTTGAAAAAATGGGTCAAACTAATCCTTTTTGCTAACAGCGTCAAAAATTTAACGATGCAGTTACCACCCTGGACTAAACATACTGAGTTGTCTCATACGTGGCACGACAGGTAATATAACGTTTGAATTTTAAATTTAAAAAAAAAATTTTGACACATCAGGCATCTTCCACCTGACAGTGAATTTAGGGTTTTTTTCCTCATGACAGTAGAGACTGCGTTGTCTCCTTCTTCCTCCCCCTCTTCCTCTCTCCTCTCTACAAAACCCATCAACTTTCCAAGCACTTTCTCGGAAACTAGCAAATGGGCATTGACTGGTTGTCTTCTCCATCTAATTGAGTGGTCGAATGTGCTACGATTCGGCAGAAAACCTGGTATGAAAATAAAAATCTGAATTATCGAATGACATCCAATAATCCTTCGGATATCATGGATAATGAGGTATGAAAATGGAAAAATAGTTTTCTTGCAATGTGCAAACTCCAACTGAGTCTCACTCTTTCGACGGTTAATGCATGCAATTTTAGGAATTTGATTGAGAAGCAGCTGCTAGAGAAATCGAAGGAATCCCTAACACCACAGTTCGAAGAAGATGACGAAAATAATAAAGTAGAAATAAGAGAAGAATTTATAAGTACCAGAAAGATGGGTTTCCTTCGGCCACATGAAGTTAACGAAAGCTTCAACATTATTTAAGAGAAACGTATCATCAATGCCAAAGCTTTCAGAGAGGGGAATGACAGTTTTTTTTTTTGTTTTGAATAACACTCAAGTCCTGGAACTATGTTTCAGAGAGGGGAATGACAATTTTTTTTGTTCTGTTTTGAATAACACTCAAGTCATAGAACTATGTTTTTCCAAAACTGTTCTTCCATCTCACATCAATGGCAGTATTAAGTTTATAGAGATGGCTTTTCCCATATCAACCCTCATCACAAATTCACACAAAATTGACAGAACATAAACACTTACCTGAGTTACGCTTTTCAATTCGCAATTCAAGGAGATCCCAATTTCAACTTCGCTCTTCATCAAAATGTTTACTCCTAAATCGCGACTTTGATGGAACCCTAACCCCCCCTCTTTTTTTTAACCACTCTGTTAAACCTGTTGCCAAACCTCATGCCACGTGCTCATAATTTTCTCCCATTTTATAATTTACACGTCAATAAACATCATACTACCACGTTGGTAATTTTTATCCAGGGGGCACCAGCACTGTTAGATAATTGACGCCGTAACCAAAAAGGAGTCAATTGAACTGTTTTTTCAAAAGGTGGGATCAATTGTTACGCGAAAAAAAAGGTAGGACCATATTGAACACAACCCCCCAAACTAAGGACCAAAAGCGGCATTAAGCCTTTTATAATTAATACTTCTTCTAAATAGTTTTCTATAAACTAATTATGTAAAATTCCAGTAATGGTATTTTAGAAGTGGTAGTAGTCTAAAAATAGTGAGATTCGATTATTGTTATCTTTTGACGATCAAGAGGTGTCTAGACGATCATGGCGTCAAGGTTTACAAATTCAACCGATCAATTTTTGTTTTAGAGCAAGTAAGTTTTTACTCATTTTTTTGTCCTCTTCGCTTCGATCAGTGATCATGCACAAAACTGTTATTTATGTATCATTTAGTTATCTTTGATTGCTCTGGGTGAATTTAGAGTTCTAAGATCTCTGTTGGTTTCAATTTTGGTGCCTCATAGGTCCGTTTAAGAATTTCTTGCGTTTCAAACGACCGGCGAGACGTTTCTGTGGGTTGAGCTGTTATCTTGAGGTAAAGGAAGCTAGACTTTATTTTAGTTGTGTTTGTAGTGTAAATTTAGTAATTATATAAATTTTAGACGTTTAAGTAAAAATTGGTGTGTTTGAATAAATTTGACGTATGTAAATTGGTGTTTTAATGATATGGTGTTATTATAATTGATGTGATAATATGTTTGCTATTGTATATTGTTATAATTATGTGTTTGAAGGTTGTATTGTAGTTTAATCGGTGATCTTAAAGTGGATGGAGTAATAGAGAGTGAATTACTTGAGTTTTAAGCTTAAAAAAGGGGTTTTGGTGAGTGAAATTGAGAATTTGGTATTGAAGTGAGAGGGGAACTGGTCTAGCACTGTTAGGTGGTCAATTGGGATTTGTTAGAAGAGTTAGATTGTTGAGAATTGATATACAACAAAGATTATGGTTTATAGTTGAAGTTTGGAAGTATTTTGAAGGAAAAAAAGGAGGTCTTAAGTAGTGAAATTGGGAGAGAGGGATGGTAAACTAGTTTGAGGCATTTAGGGTTTGTTATGAGATGTTTTGTAACTTGTCTAAGCATTGAAATGGAGAAAATTTCATGTAAGAGTGTTTGGTGGTTGATAAGTAGAGTTTAGCTTGGTTTAGAACTAGTTTAAATGGAGTATGTTAGTAAGTCATTTGGGAATTGTTGGAGTCCCTAAGTTGTTTAAAAATAAGCTATAAAATGTGGAATTCAAATTTGGATCTTTAAAGTGAAGTTTTGGTTAATTTTATATTGAAATCTTGTGGTTAATTAGTTTAAAATAAGTTTAGGTTGGTTTAAATATGTTTGGTTAGGTCAATTTGAGTTTATAATACAATCTAGGAGTGTTAGAAGTTGGGTTTGATGCATAAAACTGGTTAGGAGTGGTCGAGATGTGCAAATTCTGTAGTTTTGGTGCTATAGAGTTATGCAGTCTCGTTGAGCGAACATACTTGGTGCGTTGAGTGAGTGGGCTTTAGCTGAGCGGACAAACTTGGTGGCTAAGCGAAAATATCAGATTTTCAACTAAGTTTTTATATGTTTTCTTAAAGTGTGTACAATGTATGCGAATGTTTGAATGATTGGTTTCTACTACTTGTTGTTGAGTATGACTAGAATTGTAATATGATTGGAAATACATAATGTTTGATTCTTAAGGTTATGTATGTATTGGAAGTATGGCTAATATACGTAATTCCATGACTTAGGGTGAGATTTCATGGTAATGCTTTCTGTTGACAAATTGGCAAGTGTACCAAATCGTACAAGTAATATAAATGGTTAGACCAAGTATCGTTTCCCAAGAGACTCGTATGGCTTCCTCGTTCGCGTGAATTAAAATAATAAGACTTGAGAAATTAAAATTTATAAATTGGGTTTGAGAGCAAAAATATTAACATGCAAAATAAAGGTTGATTCAATTGACAAGCGAAAACAATGGATGAATGGATGTTGTTGGGTACTAACAATTTCATCTATTCCGCTCTCTCTTACATACTACCCTTGAATATTAGATTGATTCAATTGTTATGCGACTTTCTTAGCCTCCCCTTAACCCGATCCCTCGGCGAAAAGGGCCTAATATTAACTGCTGGCTTGCTATCCCTAGCCTCCCCTAGTAATTAATACCGCATTATAAACAGAAGTTAGCGCAATTGATCGTCCTACCCCTATCCCTAGGTGGTATTGCAAAATCAAGAGATTACTCACCAGTTCATGTCATTACTGTACGTCCCCATATCAATAACGACAAACATCAATATACCGAATGAGTTAAACGATAAAGGCCTTAAGCACAGATGATAACCCAACAANAATCAATCAAAACATATGGAGACCATATAAATANTCAATAGTTTCAATAAGAGAGAGNATCAAAAGATTACATTGTTTTCCCCAACAACAATAGGGTTTAGTTCACCATAGACATGGTGAAACTAGATGAAAAATGGAAGAAGAATGGAAGAGCCAACCCTAGAAAAGATGAAAAGGAGCCTAAGCATCCAAGAGATCCTCTCCAGAGAGCGAAATTAGATCTGGCCGTTCTCCCCTGTCAAAAGAATGACTCTGAATTCGTAGTAGGGGTATATATAGGTGAGGAGCGCGTCAAAATCGCTGGCGCCCGACGGTTTCCCTCAGTGACATTTTCCATGTCTACTCCTCGTCCTGGACTGCCCAGCGATTTAAGTGTGTCGCTAGGTGGTACGTCGACTCTTCAAAACTTCATTTTTCTTCTCTTTTCTTGAGTCAACGACCTGTATCTTCAACTTCATTCTTACTTTTCTCAAATTAGCTACAAAACAATGCAAAATAAGCATAAAATCGTTAAAAACAACTTTTTTTTGACTCTCGACTCATTTATTGAGTTTTGCTTTATTATGAGCTCATTCCAAGTAGTAAAAGGTGTAATTTGGTCCAAATTGACATATGAAAATAACTGTTTTTCAACCTTCATCACCTTTGTCGATGTTGTTGTTGTTGTATGAATGTAGGGAGCGACCAAGAAGAAGAGCGAGGAGTTCTTAGTACTTTGAGAGAGGTTCTCAAAGGGTGCTGCAGTAAAGACGCATGGTTCTTTATGCAGGTGTTATCTTTCTATATTTGATTGTTGAGTGAGAGAGGTGTTTACATTTTAAGAGAGTTCTCTGTAAAACCTTTGGTGTAAAACTCAAATAGTTATAGTGAAAGAGCCTTCAATCTAAGGTTGATTGGAAGGAAACTGGATGTAGGCATTGAGGCCGAACCAGTTATAAATGCTCTGTTTGTATTTCTTTCCTTATCTTTTTTACTTTCATTGCATGAACTTTATTGTTTGGATTCCAAGATAGATTAAAGATCATTATAAATTTGTGAAAAGATTTAATAAGCAATTGTTTTTATTGATCACCAATTCACCCCCCCCTCTTGGTGTTGAGAAACAAGGCAATTCTTTTCTAACAATTGGCACTAGAACTGTTTTTTCAGAAGTTATTTGAAAAATAATCGATTACTCTTTCTGTGAAATCGATTAATTGATCCTGATGGCCTCTGTTTCTCAGACCTTCGGTGAAGGTTCTTCTACAAACAAACCTCCTCTATTTGTTAGAGAGAATTATCATTTCTGGAAAATTAGAATAAGAATATTTCTTGAATATGTAGATAAGGGCATATGGGATGTTGTGTTAAATGGTCCTTTTGAACCCACAAACCTAGCTGAAGGAAAACCTATTTTGAAAAACTTTTCTGAGTGGAATCAAAAGGAAAATAGAAGAGTTCAATATGATATAAAACCTAGAAATGTTATCTCTTCTACACTTACCATTGATGAGCTTTTCAAGGTGTTAACGTGCAAAAGCGCAAAGGAAATGTGGGAAGCCCTAGAGGTGACTCACGAAGGACCGATGAGGTGAAAAGAGCTAGAAAGAACTCTCTAATCCATGAATACGAAATGTTCAGAATGAAGGTTGGAGAGAACATCTATGATGTACAAAAAAGATTCAACCACATAGTAAACCATTTGATTTATTTTGTCAAAGTTTTTGAGAAATAACAAATAAACATAAAGATCTTGAAGAGTCTTAACAAAAGTTGGCAACCAAAGGTAACAACTATTTCTGAATCAAGAGATCTTACTATAATCAATATGGCCACACTCTTTGGCAAGCTTAGAGAACACGAGTTGGAGTTAGGAAACTTGAGAGAAGAAGAGAGTGAACAGAAGCAGTCCGTTGCTCTCAAAGCATAAGCAGAAAAGCCTCAAGAAGCCACGAGTCTAAAGCTGATTCTGACAACATCTTTCTATATCAATATCTTTCCCAGAGAAAACTTGCTATTAAATTATAGGTTTAAACCTTTTTTTGGTTCCTAAGTTAAGTTCTGATGTTCAGTTTAATCCCCGCTTTTAAAAATGTCAACCTTTAGTCTCTATGATATGAAAAATATATCAAATCAGTCCTATTCGTTAGCAAATCACAAGTTTTTCATTAAGTGATTTGTTGTTCATAACACCTTCCGTTAACAAATCACAAAATATTAGATACCTAGGTATGAAAACTTGTGATTTATTGTTCATTAAGTGATTTGATACATTTTTCATATCATAGGGACTAAAGGTTAACATTTTTAAAAGCACAGACTAAACTGAACACCAAAACTTAACTTAGGAACGAAAAATGGTTTAAACCTAAATCACATGACAACTTGTATACACAAAAAGAATAAACAGTGTGCAGTGTGGAATAACAGGTAAAACTTTCGCCACATTTTCGAATGAAAATGTAATCCCAATAATGCCACAGAAGAATAATTCTTACTTTTCTTTCCATCTTAAGCTTATACATAGAGAATAATATTACCATTTTCCTATTTATACCGCCTAAAGAAATAGTAATTCTGGAATCCTATAACTAATGTCACCCAATATGAAAAATCTGCTCCCGTAACATCATCCTTGCCTGCGCCTGTGAATGGACCGAACTTGACACCTATATATGCGACTAACACAATGCAGGTTGGTGGGATGGCGGTATGGACAACAATCAACAATTAATGCAAGGCCAACCCTTACAACTACAAGCGGCTCACTTTGCCCAACAACTTAGAATACACAAAAGAATAAACACTTATAACATTTGGTATCCTATTCTTTTTATTTTATTTTGATATTATATAAATCTTTATTACTCAGAGCAAGAAAATGCCCACTAATAGTTCATACCCTCAAATGAAACTTGGTATAATTCTCCTCTCAAATTAGTTTGTTATTTTTAATCTGGGTCATAAATCAATCAGCACCTTATGTTTTTTCTTGGATGTTTAAATTTTGTGGTATTGTCTAAAGAATATCACACACCGATTTTAATTAAACTTAAAGAATGGAAGGAACAGTTACACTCTTTAAAGGCAGAATACTAAGAATCTTGTCCCTTTAATTTGTTTTCCATATACAAATATAAGATATTACTGTTCATGTTAATAAGTATAAAGATTACTACGGTGTCAATTTTAATATATTTGTTTTTCTGATAATAATAATAATAAAAAAAAGTAATAATATCATGATATATTTTTATATTCATTTGACACAAAATATAAGAATAAAATACTTATAAAATTGTAAAGTTTTATATCTTTTAAAAAAAATAAAAGAGTTAAATATGTTTTTAGTCCCTATACTTTGAGACGATTTTGGTTTTGATCCCTCTTTCAAACTAAGGTACAATTTAGTCCTTCAACTTTATAAAACTCTGGTTTTAGTCATTTTTACCAAATTTTTTTAACTTTATTTGCTGTTTAAAACACGTTTCTCGGTTAACATTCAAGAAATTGAAGAAAAAATGTGTCAAACAGTGTAAACAAAATAAAGTTAAAAAAATTTGGTAAAAATAACTAAAACCAAAGTTTTATAAAGTTGAAGGACTAAATTGTACCTAAGTTTGAAAGAGGGACTAAAACCAAAATCAGGACTAAAAACATATTTAACCCAAAATAAAAAATAAGTAAAAATAATGTGATATGAACGTAAAAAATTTAAGTATATTAAATAATCATTAATAAAAAAACATATCTCTCAATTGGATTGTATTGAGATAAGTATAAAAGTTGTAATTTGTGTCCATTCTACCTTTATTACCATAAATGAAGTATAAAACCTTGTCTGGTGGACACATCCGATCCCCAAACCCTATTTCTCGTACTCCCATCGCAACACGACCTTTTACTTTTTCAGCATCACGCACTTCAACTTTATGATTTTGTTCATTACCTTACCCTAATTTTGATCTCACAAACTTAGATATCAATTACAACCATCTCAATTCTTCATGGCATATTAACGTTTATCAACAATACATAGGTAATTTCTCTACTCTTTCGTCCTATCAGTTTTCTCTTTCATTGTCGAATTCTTTTTACGTGCATGGTTTACTTTATAATAGGGGTTTTAATCTACTATGGTTTCTGTACATTTTTTTTGTTTGTTTATCATTCGTTCGAATTTTCGGGTTTTATTACAAAAGGGGAAAAGAAGAAGGAGTGCCTGTTCAAAAGTACACGAGTGGAAGCAAGAGTGAATCGGAAAGAAACTAAAATATATAAAAGAAAGAGTGGTAGATCTTATCAGTGGTGTCATTGAACATTATGAATTTTATCTTTGAAATTATTTGACGTTGTTAGGGTTCTTGATTATCTTTCGATATTGTTAGTGTTCTTGATTATCATTCATTCTATATTGGTTTAGATTGTGTTATAGGATTGAAGTTTGCAATGGAGGTTGATCTGAATGAAGATTTGGATGGAATAAAAGAGCGACTGAGAAGGCTAGAAGGTGCAGCTTTTAGGGCAAGGCAACGTGAGAGGCGACGAGTGAGTCATGCTCCGATTCAGATAGTTAACCAGGATGGAGAAGTGGTGACAGTTGCTCATCTTGAAGATGGTGATTTTGAAGGAGAAATTATAGAAGAGAGAGAGGGTAAAAGAAAGGGTAGTTATTTGGTTGCTGATGCACTGGGATTGAGAAACAATGATGGTGAGGGTTTTCCTGCAAAGTTGTTTCACTGTAATGTGTGTCTGGAGAGGGCAAAGGATCCTGTTTTGACTTGTTGTGGTCACTTGTTTTGTTGGCCTTGCTTTCACAAGTTGCCATTGACATCTACTTATCCAAAGGCAAAGGAATGTCCAGTTTGTGAAGGAGAGGTCACAAATGAAACTCTTACAACAATATATGGCAATTCAGATGTCCATGACAGTGGCAACTTTAAACTTGATCATGAAATTCCTCCCAGACCCTGTTCAAGGAGAGTTGAGAGCATTTGGCAGCAACTCAGAAATTATTAGTTTAGCTTTGCTTAGTTAGAATTTATAATCTCCCTCTATTGTAAGGTTTAGAGGCATTTTCACATCCTTTGATGTGTTATCAATTGACAATATATGCATTTTATTTCAATATGATTTGTATGTTTTCTATTTTTTATGTTTCTTCAAGAGTCATGGCATTATATGAAAGGATCATGATATTTTGACAACACATTTTGACAATTTTTTTGACAACGGCACACGTGTCATCATTTTATTGGTCTATTTGAATTTATATTTTAAAAAATGTTTAAAACGGACCAATCACAAGCTGTCACGTGTGTGTTGTCAAAACGTTGTTAAAGAAGTGTTCTTAAAATAACTTTTTCCTATATGAAAACATCTACCTTTCATTTTTTACTATAACTGGTTTTGTTTTTAAAAGTCTTTTTTTGTTCATTATTTACATTTTGTAATCTGCATTTGCATGACTTTCTCGTTCTTGAGTTTGTTCTACATATGCAACCCCAATATCTAAGGTCATCTTAGTTGGATAGATGAGTATATCTAAAATGCACATGTTTTTGTACTCCAAATATAATTCTATTCAATAATTTTTCCTTAAATTTTTTTTACTTTCGATTTCTGTAAAATAAATATAATTTTATATTGTTTTAATCCATGTGAAATATTCACACCAGCGTCTTTTTCATGACGAATAAAATTAACATATGATAAGTAAATTCACGTCATAGTTAGTCATATAGGAGTGTGCATTCTATAACAGCAAAAAACTATCAGTTATCAATTATGTGTAATTTATTATGACGTATTTTGATTTACTTTTACTATGACGTAGCTCTAGTATATGACATAATTATTTTTATTTATAATAATATTTCTCATGTATTATATGATAGGTACTCATTTGTTAATACATGTTATTCACACTTAATATATTATTTATCATATATATGTCATAAAAACTTAATTTTTTTTTAAGATTGCATGTTTATATTTCACATCCAATCAATTTATTTATTTGAAGAAAACAGATTTAATTGAACAAATAGAATTGAATACATTTTCTATATTAAATTGTTTAATAATATTTAATATATTATTTATATATAAAACTATATATTCAGTCCAATATTTTTTTTATTGTTTTATGTAAATTATTTATTCTGATAAATATAAAAGGACTTAAACTAAAAGTTATATTTATTGAAAAAGACTAGAATAAATTAAGAAGGGTAAAATAAAATAAAAATTCCAAGGAAACAAAAGTCAAACAAAAATTTGTAACGACTAAAACCAAGATATTTAAAAGACTAAAACCATATTTACATGTACTCAATGTAACCGTTTTCATGAATATTTTATTATTATTATTAGTGAAATATATATATATATATATATAACTCTCTTATCTTTTTTCCAGCCTTTCCTTACTGTGAGTTCTTTCTTTTTGAATTTTTTTTTCTCACTTTTTCTTTTCTTTTGTCTTTTTCTTACTTTTCCTGATTGTTCACTGCCTAGAGAGGTGATTTGTGTCCAGATAATCTCAAACTTGAACCTTTATCACTACCTCATCAAATGTTCTCAACTTAACTCCCAAATTTTAGGTTACAAAGATGTTCCTCTTAAAAAAGAAAACCAACTTTAAATCCAAGAGTATTTTAATAATTTTAAATTTTAATTTAAAATAAAAGAAATAAAAGATAGTTATTAAAAATTCTGATTGGTCTATGAGAGAAGTTATTAGCTTTTATTTTTTTTAATTTTAAAAAACAACTAACTTTTATTTTATTTTTTTCTTTAAAAATAACTACCTTTTAAAAAATATAATGGTTTAGGGTTTATAGAACCCGTCTGGGTTTATGGAACGTGTATGGTTTTATAAAACCCGTTTTGGTTAGAAAAACAACTACCTTTTATTTTATTTTTTATTTTAAAAAATAACTACCTTTTAAAAAATATATAATAAAAGCTAATAACTTCTTTTGTACACGTGGACCAATCAGGATGTTTAATAACTACCTTTTATTTTTTTATTTTAAATTAAATTTTAAAATTATTAAATACCCTTAGATTTAAAGTTATTTTTTCTTTTAATAGAGACATTTTTGTAACCTAAAACTATATATATATATATATATATATATATATATATATATATATATATATAAATTAATTTAGTTTTAAAAATTAATAATTTAAGTAAAAAAATGAATTTAATTTAAAAAACAGTTAAATTTAAATTAACATCTAAAATAAGAGACAATAAAATAATTATTTTAATTTAAAAAAATAATGAAATTGAAAAAAAAAATTATTTACATAGAAAAAAATTGTTCTATACAATGATATAGATTAATAATGGTATAAATTAGTAGTAAAATGAAAAATCCTATTTTACTAAAATAATATTTTTAACTATATTTATAATTATTATACCTTTTCAAACTATTACTTACAAATCAATATCCACGTATTAAACTAATCTAAGAAAAGATTATAAGTTCAACTTTCTCACTAACCTTGGAAAGATATAAAATTGATTTGAAATATTTTAAAAATAGAATAAAAAAAAATTATGAGTTCAACTCTTCTACTGTCAAAATAGTTACTAACATTTCTACCCAAATTTTTAAAAAAAATATGATATTTCAATTAATTACGTGAAACAAAGTACAATTTTTTATTCTCCAATACATACAATCCTAGTTTAAAAATTAATGAGAATTATATGATCTACTAATATACGGTCTGAATAACATATATATTTCTTAAAATAATTAATTTTAAGTTGGTCACCCTTTCTTCCTATAGTTGTCATGAATCGTTTAAGGTTCGTTCCTCAATATTTTAAAAAGGTTAGCTAAAACTGACCTGTTAAATAAATGAAAATTTATTATAACTGTATATCCAACTAACTTATAAAGCCTAATGATCTGCGAACTCATCAAATGTTTTCGAACTTTTTTATAAGTTTATATCCGACTTAACAAATTGTTCGTCATCAAGTATATAGAAAAATTACACGTTGCATCTTTGGTTAATTAATGTTTCTTAAATGTGAAAATTTAACTAATAGTTAATTAATGGGCTAATTTTAATTTATTTTAAATTAGTCTTCATTTTATTTGTCCATCAAACTAGAGATTTCAACAAAATTAAGTTCTTAAAACTTTCTCTCTTAAAGTTAGTTAAGATTAAAATTAAAGTAACTTGATTTTATTACAAAATCTTAATTAATTTTTAAAACCTTTTGTCTATATTAAAGGTGAAATCCATTTAACATGTATAGAAGATTAAGACGAGTCTATTTAAATCAAAGGTTAAATAAGTCGATCCAAGTTGAAGGTCAAATAAGTCGACCTAAGTTGAAAGTCAAATCGAGTCAGTTCAAGTTGAAGGATCAAGCTTTCAAATTGAGATGACTCTTAACTGTGCTCAACCTCCAATCCAAACTGACTTGGGTCAACCTCCGACCCAAGTTGAGTTGCGTCAATCTTCGACACCAACTTGGGTCAACTTTTGGTTTAAAGTGATTCATTTCGACCTTCTGCTTTAATGGAATTAGTTCAACCTGCAACTTTAACCGACTAAACTAAGTGCTTTAGCCCAATCCACTCTCGACCTCCAATTTCGATATTGAAATTCTTCATATTTCTAGCCTATTTCTTGATGAGCCAAAATTATAAATTATATTTTTCAATGAAAATAAACAAATATAAAAATTAAATACTATGATTTACATAAGCTTTTCTTTTTTTAGATTTTTTTATAATGTTTTTAATATTATGAAGTTTAATACTATGATATATATATATATATATATATATATATATATATATATATATATATATATATTTATATATTTTGTTTCTCTCCTATATTTTTGCAATTTAACTATATTCTCTTATACATGTTTGTGTCGTTTCTGTGTGTGTCTCTATTGGTATACGTGCTTCATAGCTTATAAGACCACCTAACCTAGACCGATTCATGACCTTGACTGATATGGTTCTTGTTACCATTTTGGTCCTGTCGGCTTTCTCTTATATAGGCATTTTGGTCTTGGGTGTTTTTGACTTTTAGTTATGTGATCCAAAATCAAATCATCTAAGCTAAGCCAAATTGACAACTCTAATGTTTTCATATGACTAAGTTAGGTTAGGCCACAAACCTCATAATTAAGTTGTAAATAATGAAAAATAATTAATAATTAATTTAAAATTAATAATAAATTTATAGATCAATTTTTAATTTAAATTTTAAAAAACCATGAAATTAAGATATTTAAAAGTTAATTAAAATATTATTTAATGTTATAGTGAATCTAAACATCCTTTACCGATGAACTCAACCTAATTTATGTGGAGAATTTTTAAGATTGAAACTTTTCAACCTATTTATTTAATAAATAAAATATTATTTCAGAAATAATTGAAGTTAATCTATATGTATCTTTCAAATTGGCACTACTTTTGATATGATAAGTGTATGGTACATGGTCTGGGTCAAGCGATTAGAAGAAAGAGTTGATTCGTTTAGTAAAATACTGTGTCTATGTCGTAATTGGGCCGAAGGTTGAGTGACTTGTATTGGATCATAACAATCCAGTAAATAATAACAAAATGATTTAGGATATTCATAATCGACAATAGTTTATGAGCAACTAACCGAATCTAAAGGTAAATTTGTTTTTATTTTATTGGATTTGTGTTAAGTCTAGAATCCATGAGACGATTTATAAATACAAGGTCAGAACCAAAAGTCAGGTATGTTCGATTGGACTTATAATACTCAATTGTGATAAACTTGTGGCAAACATTGAACATTCAACTGTGAGAAAAAGTCTCTCAACAGACACTTGACTTGAACGTCGGAGTGTCATTATAGATACATTTTCCCTCGATCAAAGAGTACAAACGAACTGAATAAAGAACTCAAAATATTGAAAGACAGGGAATCATAACAGAAAGATACGTCTCCCAGCCCTACACAGATCTCTACCAAAACAATAAGTATTCAAACTTGCATTTCATAGCTTTCCAAACTGAAATTCCTTGTCAAAACCCATTAAAAGAAAGAAAAAAAAAAAAACAACCTTCATCGACAGGTTACAAATTTATTGCAAAACACAAGGTTTTGCCTAAACTTTATTTTGTAATGGCCTCTCACTTTCTACCTGTGCACACAAATCTCTTTTGGTGTGCCGTGCATGCATTCTGAAGTGTCGATTGGTTTTGGTAAAAGTGACATAAAAATGTGGATATGTATGAAAACTTCAATTATTCATTTATTTTTCAATCCTTACTAATAATTAATAACCAGTCATGTGAAAATGTCCCCTCTTTTTTCTTATCAACTACAACATAACTTGATAAGTTGACCTTGTTATTGAGTTACATGATTTTGTGCATTGAGAATGTGGTGACACACTAGCTAACATTATTGCCTATATTTAATTGAAATTCCACCAACTCAACCAAACTTTGCCAAACTTTTCGTTTAATTTAGACGAAGAATGTTATTTTCACAATAATGTCAATTAACAAAAAGAGGAACATGAAAAAGAAATATAAGATAAAATAAATGACACGATAGAGACAACTGAAAAGGATAAAACGATAACAAAAGTTTTAAAATTTGTAAATAAGAATATATCTGATTGTTTCTTATTACTATAATTTGAAATAAATTTGTTTTTTGCTTAGTAACTTTTAAAAAGAAATTGCTAGTCTCTACAAATTTTTTTTAAAATACTCCATTGTAATCTCTAAAGACAAGTGACGTTAACTAAGATTGTGACATAACCACATATAATAATTTGCTAAAGATTTTTGTTAGACATGTTTCCACTTCAATAGGTTTTGTCAATCTCTACTGTGATGATATTTTCTTTTCCATTGGAGAGATCAAATCTCAATATAGATAGATTCTAAAAACATATTGTCTAGCACACTATATTATTTTGAGTAAACTCTTTTCTTTATTATTAGAAATATTACAAAAAAATAATTGAATAATGACAAATTGTAGTTATCAAATATGTAGTGACCAATTTAGATAAAAATTATTAATAACTAAATTAGTTTCAAAATATTATAGTTGGTTTTTAAATAGTAATTAAAATCATTTTTATTATAAGTTAATATCTCATTTAGTTACTAATATTAAATAATATTAAATATCAAAGTTTTGGTTACAAAAAAAATATTTCTAAATTAGTTTTTAAGTAAGAAATTAGCCTCTAAATATATTTTTTTTCATTAAAATTGGTCTTCATTTAAAAGTTTTCGTTTAAAATCCTTTTTTGGATTTTGAAATGTTTTTGTCTTAGGTTTCTCTCATACTGTTTCTCTGAAAAATTGACAGACAAAATAATTGAAATAAAATATATTTTGATTTATTTAGTCTGAAAAAAATAATTTGTAGGTAAAGTGTGTTAACAGGTCTTTATAGATGTGTCTTCCTAAGTACACTTTTAAGAGATTGTTTATGTTACCAAAAATGGTACTTATTTTTTATATTATGTTAAAAAACAATAATCTCTTTTTCAGTTTTAAATTAGGTATTACTTTTTTATAATTTTTAAACAAGTGTATCAATACCTATATAAGGATTTATTTTATGTGTTCATATTTTTCAGTTTTACTCTTTAAATATTATTTCTTAAATTAAAATATCTATTTTGTTAATTTATTTTTTAATTTAAATATTTTTTTAATTTGATTTTTTTTTCAAACTTAACCATCTTTTAATTATAAAATTACTTACAAAATAAATAAAAAATATTTACCATAAAGTTACATAATTTATTTATAATGTGTTTTCACTAATATACTTTTATGTTTATAATAAGGAAACAATGTGGGACTCAATACTCTTATTTTATTTATAATTTGTTTTAATTTTTTTCTTATAAAAATGCCTTTTCTTTTACTTTTTAATACATTTGAAAACGACATTAAAGCTAATATACTTATTTGTATTAAGGATGTTAGGCCTCTATATAGAATAAAAAAGTAGATTAGCATGATTAGGGATGCAAATATGTATAACTGTCTCATATATGTCTATAATAGATTATCAAACTCAAATTAGTTCATACATTTTTAAAAGTAGGCCAGGTATAGAGTTTTATTAAAATTTATTTTATTGACAATATATAATTTAGGTCAGTTAAAAAACACTTTTAATTTTATCGTATTAGAATGTTTAGAAAAATAGGAACTATAACTTTTTATTGTGTTTTGTATGTTTTGTTAATATGTCAAAGTATTTGACATGGACTCATTACTAGCTTCTTGTGCTTTTGCCATTAAAGAAAACACAAATTTAGTGTCTAAGTACCAAAGTTAACTAAATTCTGATACTATTAAAGATAATATTACATAAAAGATTATTTTTTTTAAAAAGTAAAAAAATATAAAATTATTTTTAATTTTTTAATAAATAAATATTTATTCTAGTGTCTAATTAGTATAGACGCTAAGTTATATATATTTTACTTTTAAAACAGTTAAAAAATACAAATTTATATTCTTTAAATAAATGTGTTAATTTCCGTTTAACATACATAATCTAGCTAAAATAAATATTAAAATTAATTAAGCTTAGTATTTACTTGAATATTAAGTGAAATTGTTAAAAATAAATAATTTTAATATTAGCTTAATGGATGTTTACTAAAATAAATATTAAAAGTAAATAAGTTAGTTTTGGTTTAATGTTAATTAAAATAAATAAGTTAGTTTCCGTTTAAAGAATATTAACTGAAATAAATGTTAAAAATAAATGATCCGTTTAAAGAATATTAACTAAAATAAATGTTAAAAATAAATGATGTAAATGTTGACTTAATAGACAGTAACCTTATTTATTTTAATATTTACATTTATTTGTGTATTCTTGAAATAAATATGAACTGTAAATTACTTTTAATTAAAATGTTTAGAATTAAAGATGATAAATCTCTTTATTCAATTTTTTTCTTTCACTTTTTTATAAATTTCATCTTATTTAACTTATCCATTCCCTACACCATTTTTTTCTTTTGAAAACGTGTAAAAAATGTAGTCAGAAGTTAAAAATGTGTGGCCTAAAGAAGCTACAACGTTTAGCAATCCGAGTTTTGAAGTTTAACAATACTCATTAAAGGAATTATTCTTTCAAGAAAAAAAGTGTTTACTTGACTTGTAACATCTAAACACTTTCTCAAGTCAAATGAAAACCTAAAGCTTTATACAAGAGGTTATGTAAATCGTCCAAATACTAATATAAAGTCTTCTCAAAGTAAGAACATACACAACAATGTTTTTCTAAAGTCCATATCGTCTAACAAATTGTTTACCGGAAACGTCTAATCATTAAGGAAAGTCTACATGAAAGCTTTAGAGATAATATACTTAAGGACTTGTCATGAAGGAACAATTATAAGAATATGCACAAAATAGTAGAATATGCTCTCAAAGCTCTCAAATTAAAATATTTTTTTATTGAGAACTATAACAACACTGAAACTTAAATGTCTTACATCAAAAGCAGGGTAATAAGTAAAAGTATTTTATAAGGAACATCGTTTAATGAAAAACATGCTAAACTATACATCTAAAAAAACTTTTCATAATAGTCTAATGCCTTATGTCATATATTGTCAAAAGTATTATGCATGTTCTGCCCTTTCTTGAATGATATATTTGAAAGATGCATTAATTACTCACAAGACATATGACAAGATGCTTTGAACAAAGAAATACAAATTAACGGCTATAAACATTCAAAATATGTAATGCATGTACTATAAAGTATATAAAATCTAATGTTTCTCGAAAACTTCCACTCTGACAAAGTTGTACAAGCTACAATTAGATGACTACTTTGATAAAGCACTGTACATTTGTTGAAAAGACTAAAGTCTAACCTCTCACCTAAAGGTTGTTTGCTTTCCTAAAAATTAACTCAGCATCCAACGATCATCTTTAAAAAATGCTTATTTAAAATAGATCAATTGAAGAAAATAAAGTTACTACTATTAAGGAAGATGTAGAATAGTTGTTGCATAATATAAAAGAGAGAAAAGGTGAAAAGGAAAGAATAAATGAAGAAATACATTTAAAAATACTTTGTTTCACCTCAATGCATATACAGTCGGATGCTCTTCAAATAAAAAATATAATAAAGAGATGAAGAGATGAAGAAGAATAGAAAACAAGAGAAGAAAAGAGAGATGGAAAAAAAAATGAGGTTGAAACACTTGAGATTGAAATGAAATGAGAGCATAATGAAAAGTGATTATCTTCTTTAGCAAAGAAAAAATTGTGATTAGTGATCACAAACCTTTCAATTTCCATTTTTTAGTCAAGAGTGATTGCTTTGTAAAAAATACTCAACTATTTGTTGTAAGTGATCGCTGTTTAAAGAATATTCTTTTAAGAGTAGTTTGTGAAAGAATACTTATTTAAGTCAAAATTATCTGTGAAATGATATTTGATTGAACAAGAAATGACTTGAAAAAAGAATACTTGAACAAAAAAAAAATACACTGAAAATTATGTATGAGACTAATCTCTCTTGTGTTGAATATACACATAGGGTCATCAATTTATAATAGAAGAGATATGGACTAAGTGCAAAATACAAATAAAAAATAATAACAAACTAATTAAAGATAAAAGATAAATATAAAATAAAGATAATATATCTAACACTTATTTTATACTATAAGTTAGTTAGCCAATAATAGTTTGAAAAATAATATTTGATTGAATTAAGAATGAATTGATAAAAGAATATTCAAAAGAGTTGGTGCTATGAACTCGAAAAATACTAGTATTGTACTTTGTAGCACTAATATGATTAATAAAACTCAATCCTCACTTGTGTTTTTTCTTTTCTCACTGTTTGATTTAATCTCCCATCAATTGATTTTCAAATATATATAGATTAAAAACAGACAGCAACCACTTAATCATACCCGTCATGTTGAATTAGTAAATAATAATAAAAAAAAAAAAAGACCTTTCAGTGTCAATTTCTTTATTTCCATTCTTAACGAACAATCTCGTATTAAAATCTTAAAGTCTTGCATTTCCCCTTTTTCTTTCTTTTGCCGGTTTAGGTTGCATAGGGTTTCCTCCATGCCAATGTCATATTCTACATATATGACCTATTGTCCCCACAAAATGTCCTCAAATTCTTGAAGGAATTACTCACCTTCAACAAAGTAGAAAAGAAAAGTAAATGAAGATCGTTCCATCGTGATCATGTTTATTTTAGTCTCACAATTGGCTGCACCGTCATTGAAGAAAAGCCTCTAAAATAAACAGTAACACCTATTAAAACTACATGTTTTCACTAACCTTTTCATTAATTCTTCAAGTAATTAGTGGGTGTACAGTTAAAGTTTGAATTTCACTGAGGATTGTGACAATGATTAATTAGATTGTGATGTTTAAGACCAGGTATTAAATGAGATTTTCTTTTAATTATATAAGTAGTAGAGCTGGGAAAATAGTCAATAGAATTCTAGAAGTTCTATTTACTTACTTAATAAATGGGTTAACCTAATTCAACTTGTGGAAAATCTTAAAAATGTTGATTTAGATTGACTCATTACATATTGATGGAATAACTATCAACCTATTAAGTTTAAAAATAAACAAAATTTTCTGAAAAAAAAAAGAAATATTTTTTGTGATTTTTTTTTAACAAAATTTATTTTCAACTTCATCCGATTCGAATTCTTATTAGAAAATCAAGTGAATAGGTTAGTTTTGACCTACTTTTTGACACTTCTAACATGGGTTTTAAGAAAGCATAAAAGATAGCAGCGGAAAAAATGCTTAAAGGGAAAGTGAGGAGGTTTTATTCAAAGACCTTGGGTGCAATTCCAAGTAAATAGTAAGACTTTGGTTTATCTTGTTTGTGAAAAGCTTTTGGGTGTTGGCCTAACTTCTTTTCAAACAGGGGTCCATCTACCATAGATTTTACTAAATTTTTTCGAAAAAACAACTATAATAGGGGTCCATCTATCATTCCTAAATTAGTGGAAATTATATTTAAATTTTACATGATTAACAATTTTCAATATCGTTCTTCTTTTATATTTATTCTTACCTCCTTAATAGTATATAATTAATTATATTATTATTATTAAAAATACATATATCTAACATATACGTAGGGGTCATCTTTTTTAAAAAATAATATATATTTGTAGAATCAATTAGAACTTTTAAATTAATTAATAATTGTATTACGGATAACTTCATTAGTGTTTAAAAGAGGTCTTATACATAAGATGTTTATGAATGTTTCTACTAGTCCATTACTCTTAACTCCTTATGACTTGGTCTTGCAGTTAATTTTGTTTTGTTATCGAGTGTGTCATATTCGTCGTAAATTTTTTAGGTAATACCAACAAAATTTATTCCAATATTTAAATTAGTAAGTGTATGAGTATTAAGGTTTTAAATGCAATAATCAATGTAAAGAACTATTATTTGTATTGGACTTTTACTTATCATCAATCTAATTATGACCCTTTTATACCTTAATAACATTACTTAGTTGGTTTGAGTTAATTTGTTTTTAAGATGGTTAATTGATCGGTCATGCTCGATATTATCGATCCATATGATCGATACATCAACATGATGGTCTACTATTCTTAATCATCTTACTGATTGAATCTTACTATTCAAAGAGTATTTTTGGTAAGTTGGAGAGCAACATAGAATGTGGGGCTTTATTGTGACGATAAAATCACAGTCAAATAACTGTCAATAAGATATAAACTCACTTTTTTATTATGGGTGGAATTATATTTTATTCATATCGTTTCTTAAAAAATCCATTAAAAAATTTTTTTGAACTGTTTGTTGGAAATTTTATATCGACTAAATAAGGTTAATTTATAATATATAAGTGAATACAAATCTTATTTTATAAGCCAATTTTGTGGATTGAATTAAGTTTAAACCCACTTTCTAATGCTTGTGCATAATTGTTATTATATACATATATTAATATATTATTAAGTACAAGTAAAAAAAAATTCAATCTTGAATACAGAAGACTACTATTTAAGTATTGTTTGAGCAGTCACTCTCGTCATTCAAGCTAAAGGAAAACCTTAAGAGACTGATATCCTCTATTCATCAAATCACAATGAATGATTTCTCATATTTAGTGGAGCCTTCGAGAATTTTGGGTGAATTTTTAATCTTTGTTTTTCTAAGGTTTTTACAACATATTGTAGCCTAAACAAGAAGAAAATATCAGAGAAAGTAATATTTTATGAGTTTTATTGTTGTAGTATTGGTTAGATTAATGTGATGTACGTATTAAATACATTTAAATGTTCTATAGTAGTCATACAAAATTGTAGTATGTCTTATTCAGAATAGTTTCTCTTTCTTTTTTGTTCTAATGGTGTTTAAAATTTATTATAATTATATTTAGCACACAGGCAAAATAAGAATGCAACTTGACTTATTAGACTTCGAAGAGGAAGGTACGTATGTAGTTATATTTATTTTTATTATTATTATTATTATCATTTATTATTATTATTATTTATTATTATTATTATTTATTATTATTTATTATTATTAATAATAATAATAATATTATTATTATTATTATTACTATTATAATTATTATTAATTATTTGCTATTAATATTATGCAGAATTGAGTGTCCGAAACGAACTCACCCGACAGCCTTGGCTTTTGCTAACTGAGGGTGTTCTGAATCTGTCCTAAACACTTGCTATGTGTATTGTGGTAAAGGGACCGAACAGTATCCAATCATCATACCTAAGTTAATGTGCAGGAGGGACCCACTTTGGCTAACTTCATCCAAATAATAGCTGTAATCATTGGAACGTATTTGGTATGTATTAGATTCAGGTTACATTTTGTAAAAATAGAAATGTCTGTAACCATTCATTTCTTAAGTTTAAGAATAAAAAATGTATGAAAGTTTGAGACATATATAAATTCTAATTCTGTGTTTAAGTTTATGAATTATAGACATATTTAACCATTCTTTTAAAAAGTTTTACTATTTGAATTTAGAAGTTGGTTTTGAAGAAAGATGTTTTAGATAAGAGAAGCAACATATGTCTTTACATAGAACCTTATGATAAATGATCTCGATGTAAAGGTGACCTTGTTACAAAATTATAGTTTCTATGTAGAAATGATGCTTGGTTTGGGAACTATTTGAATGTTTAACGTTGAATGATATGAGTTTTGGTTAAAAATGTTTGTTGGATAATCTATAAGTTGTTTAACGTTGAATGATGCTTTTTCCCCCTCACCTAGTTATTTGAACCAAAATATTCAATATGTTAATTTATGAGCTTGGTGTGAATAAAAGTATCTAAAATGAGTTTGAATGATTAGGTTGAATTGAAATGAGTGAGGATGATGTTTGAACAAATTATAAATTGTATAGATATTTTGAAGTGTTTAAAAATTGTATTTGACAAATTGTTTTCGAATAAAACATTTGAAAATTTACTTGTTTTACTACATGAGTTAGGATTTTTTGATATTTTCGCTCAAGTGGAGAATTTTCTCTCAAGAGAAAATAGCACAGAGATCAATATCATACTTTCAATTTTTTTTTGGCTCAAATGAAAATAGACTTTATAACCTAGAACTTATTTTTACTCAAGTGATGGATATTAAAATAATCGAAGGCTTTTTTGGTTCAACTAAAAATAACACTAGAACTAAAGTTCAAATTCAACCATACTTTCATTCAAGTAAGTAAATATTATTTTCCTTTTTCTTCTCGAAATATGCTTATTCTTCTCCCAGGATCATCTACGGCCTTAAATGTTCCGAACTTCTCCACTTCTCAGAGTTTGAAGTCGATCTTGCTTAAGACAGTTCTTCCTTAAACGTGTGCGTCTTCCTTGTACGCACGCGTCACTCTCTTGTACGCGTGCGGCATGCGTCTCCCTTGCGTGCATCACGGCGCACGTCTCCCTTGTACGCGTGCGGCGTGTGTCACTCTCTTGTACAAAAACTGACCCAGAAAAACATTGTTTACAAAATTAACCCTCTCTTAATCTCTCTTTCTTGTTTCTCTTACTCTCTCTTTCTTCTTTCCTTTCTATTCTCTTTCCTTTTTACTCTCTTTTCGGACACTCAGACTCTTAAACCAAACCATCGGCTCTGATACCATTGTTGGGAAAATCTCCCTTACACAAATAATATTATTCTTCAATCCATGGTGGGTTCTTTTCATTAAACCTTAGCAGCCTTTAAATAGGTGCAAATTGGGCCTTGGGCCAATTACAAATAATAAAAACTGTCAATAAAATATCAACTTACCTACAAATAAAATATCCTTATTCTATCATAAAATAATATTCTACCTAACAAACACAAAATCATAACTACCCATTCCTCTTTTATCTCTATCAAATCAAACCAAATATTACTATATCCAAACCTAATAAAATAATAAATCTCTAAAATTTAAGTTTATCCCAACATGTTTTTTAGGTACTTCAGCATGGACTTTGGTTTTTTATCCATTAAGTGGATAGTCTTCAAGGTCATAAGGTACTTCTTGTGAGTTGATTGTCAAGCACTTTGTTCTTGATGCATGGCTGCATTGTCGGCACTAAGGGTCATAAGCTCCTTTTCATACTTTTGTTGCATCACGTGCATTTGTCTTTGCGTGATTCTAATAATTTTAATCTGGTTTGGCTGGTTCTCTGAATCCTCCCATACAACATTGCTTATCATGTTTGTTGTGATCACCATAGAGTTGTTGATTGTTGAATACTTGAGCCCTACTGTGGGCGCCAAATGTTTCTGGTGTGGAGGTCAAGGTCAGCGATCTGTTGTCTAGTATGTCGAGGAAAGGTCTGAGTGTTATCTTCAGGCCTAAATCTTTGTCTCACCGTTTGTATGTGTCGTTCGTTCGTCTCACTTGGAGGTTACCTGAAGAAGGTACTCTGATGCCAAATTCAGTAAAGATTTAGTAGCTTAAGTATTAATAGTGTAGTAAATGTAATATCACCTACCCATTTTTCTTAAATCTCTATTTATAGATTTTGGAGTAAGCTTTTGATTAGTAACGAACTAATTACGACTAATTACAGACAATCACACTTTACGTCTAAGTAGATTTAACTATGGTCAATTTACTTGACAAATAATCAATCGACTAAGTTCTTCAACCATCCGATCTTGATATAATGGTTCTTCTAAGCTTCCCATTAACGGTTTACCATGCAGCCTATAACTCACTAACCATCCAGTGTTGGCGATGGTTCTTTTAGACTCCCTACTAATAATAGATTGTCTAACCTATAGCTAACTGAACCGTTATACTATACAAAATCTATTAAGTAAAACATAATTCTGGTTTGGAAAGGTTATGAAATATATATAAAATAAAAAGCAGATTTAATTAAATGAATCTTAAATGGGTCAGAGCATTCACTAGTGCAAAAACGCTGTTTAACATCGGTTAATTTGGGCTTTTAACGTCACTTTCACATCCGACGTCTATACGGGTGACGTCTATGGGACGTCGCAATTCCTCAGAACCGACGTCCATATAAACGTCGGTTAACGATATCCACCGACGTATATATAGACGTCTGCTTATACTCACACCGACGTCTAATTACTCTATATAGATGTCCACCTATGATTAAACCGACGTCAACATGAATATATAAAGAGGTTTAAAATGACACTAACTGACGTCTATGTTGTTATAGACGTCGGACATGGCTTTAACCGACGTCTAACAACAATTTTGTGTTTTAGTGCAATTTTGATCCAGGCTTTCGGTAGCATTGTGTAACACTCTCCTCTCGCTAGTTTTCCCACAAAAAAAGCTTGCGTCTTTTGAATCTTCTAGTGCTTTCAACCCAAAACCGAACCTGGGTCCATGGCTACTTCCCATTATTCAACCGCAACAGAAAAAAATTACAGTGTCGAGAAGTAGACAAGGACCCAAGTTCCATTTTGGGTCGGAAGAACTAGAAAATTCAAAAGATCGCCACTCGTCTTGTGAGGAAACCAGCAAAGGGAGAATGTTGTACTATGTTACCCAAAGAGAGGATCAAAACTGCACTAAAACACAATACAAAGAAAGCAAATTTTAATCAGTTGAACGACAAGATAATCGATAAAAAACTAAAAAAAGTTTAAACGGTAAGCATAAAAAGAAACCACGCACCTGGGATGCAAGAGAGAAAAAGGAGAGGACAAAGACAATGACGTTATGAGAAACAACAATGCAATGCCGCAAGAGATAAAAAGTAGAGGTGCGCAAGCGAGTAAAAGAAGAGGAGAAGCAGAGAAAAATGAGAAGAGATGAAGACGCGATCAGAAACTGAATAGCGAGAAGAGTCCGCGATCTATTTAAAATGAAATGGGGCGTCGGTTGCTTTAGAAACCGACGTCTATAGACGTCGGTGTTTCAGGGGATCCGACGTCTATTCTACGTCAAGAAGCTGAAAAGATTGACGTTTGATTTACTGTCAGGGGTAGTTCACGTCGGTGCCCCTCCTAGCCGACGTCTAAAACCCTTGAATTTGGTGAAAATAATCAATTATAGGAACTTAGACGTCGCTTACGTTCAGAACTGACGTCTAAATTGAAGAATTTTTGTCTTCCCGCCTTCCAGACAGGCCTTAGACGTCACCGTTTGACTATGTGACGTCTAAGCGCCTGGGTATTAGGTGAACAACATTAATTGTAGCCCAATCGACGTCGAGTATTCAGGGGATCCGACGTCTAAAGCTGACGTTTGATTTCTTTCAGTGACTTGAACCTCAGTGCCCTTTTCTAGCCGACGTCGAATTGATTGTCTTATCACATACCTCAGGGTCTTGGACGTCGGTTTGCGGCAGGTGCGACGTCTATGATGTCACAGACGTCGCCTAACATTGAAACTGCCGTCTAGTTTACTATTATATTTACGATAATGCCACCGTACAATAATAGACGTCGGTTTTTCACGAAACCAACATTTTATGGGTGACGTTAAACAGTGTTTTTGCACTAGTGATTAGAAAAGTGGATCCGAGCCCAATAGATTTTTTTCCAGCCTAGCTAATTATTGCGAATTATTAATTGGAACAGTAGAGAATAAAATAAAAACATAAATTACACCGATGAAGAGCAATAAAATAGACAAAGACAATGCTCCAATTTTGCCGAAATTTGTCTCTGACTAATTTCAAAGAATTATTATTAATTTGTTGTCTAAAGCAAAGTAAATATTTCTATAAGCCAACAATAATTCCAATAGTTTCTTTATATTATTATTTTAAAATTTTGGTGGTTGCATAAGATAAATTTTTGTTATGTTATTTTGAATGTAAATAACTTTTTGAGATATTTTAGAAATACTATATTTATCCTTTGTAATATGGAATTTCTTTAAACTACTTCTGTACATTATATTTTTCTGTAAATGAGTACCCAAAGTACAATCACATTTATGAATTTTTTTTTGTTGATAAAAAATCTTATAAAAAATGATAAATTATAAAAGCGAATTCTCTTGGAATATGTTTTCAATGTTACATTATTACCTTCGAATATTGTTGAATTTCCCAAGTTTTTAAATGAGCTAAATAGAAAATAACAAGTAATAAAGAAATCCTAAGTCATTTATTATCAATAATTTATTTAGCAAATCACTAATAAGTAATAAGTAATATTACACCATCAATTATATTTACCAAAATTACAAAGCTAATTCAAACCACAAATACCAGCATATAGAACAAGATGTAGAAAACACAAAAATAAAATCTTTTTGGGTTATATCACAACATTCAACTTTGTACATTTTCCGATTTTAATCAATATTAACTTGATGGATACAGTGGACTGTGTGTACATTTGATTATATTATATATAATTTATTAATTAAAGTAGTAGACTTTTAAAACCTATTACACTAACAAATTATTTAATTTGTCACCTACTTCCTGATCTATTGACTTTTACCTGCGCCATCTTGACCGCTGTAAAATTACAACCTGGTAATCAACTATAGTCCATTGTTGGATTCATGTTAATGTGATTTTGACTAAGAAATAAAGTTTGACAAAAACTAGGGTCTGAAAATAACCTGTTGTGAATCCTTCCCATCTTTGATAAATAATAGGTAATGGTTTGTTTACATTTGACTTTTAACATTTAGAAATAAGAGTTAATTATTAGTTAAATTATTTAAATTATAAAATAATTATATAGCAAACCTTAAACTAAAACTATAATAAAATACTTAACTTTTATTTCTAAATATATTTTTCATATTTAAATTAAAATATAATTAATAACTTAATATAAATATTATTTAAAATGTATGTATAAATTAAAAGTACAAAAAATACGATGATGTATTGAATCATAGAGTATGTGAACCCAGTATAATCCAGTGGGATAAGGATGAATATTAAAGTTTAAACGTGTTTCTTATAAACATGATCCTTTAACTCGTTTTTCGCCACCTAAATCCATGTCCAGTGTAACTCATTGGTATACCTAGTAGAAAGAGAATATTTATGTTAGTATTAATCATTGTTTTAACTATAAATAATTTATACACATTTAATAGTTACAAAAAAAAATATTAAAAATAGTATTATCAAAATGGGTTAAAACCTGGTCTATTAAGAGAAGATTGTCTAGAAATCTTTTATGTTGAACCTTATCACAACCCATTTAACCCACTAATTTGAAATGCATTGGACCGAGTTTAAATTTTTTTGGACTTGCTAATAAGTGAGTTGGTGAGTTAGGTTGATTTACTAAGTAGTCAACCTGTGGTAAGTCAGACTGCGTCGGGTCAGGTGGCCCGTTTTGACAATACTAATTAAAGTAAGACCCTAGTACAAAAAACCCTTATAACGTCACCTAGTCGACTTCAAAAATGACTGGTGACATTTTTGTAATTCAAATTATAAAAATGACATTGAGCCCTACTGTAATAGATGTCTAAATTAAATTTGACATCAGATCCTCTATAACAGATATCGATCGGTGTCGGTGTGCCTTAAAACTGACGTTAAAAGACTTTATGCACAAGTGCAAAAAAGGGGTTTGACGTATGTTACTTTTTTACCTTTAATGTCTGCAAAAACATTGTCGTCATACCAAGAGATGTTGACTAACATTGGAAATAGACATTTTTAGACATTAATTGACGTTCGAAAATGAACATTTCTAACGTCAATTAACGTATGAAAATTGCCATTTTCGACGTCCTTAACGTCTGAAAATGGATATTTTTGACGTCAAATGAGTCAAATGACATCCAAAAATACATTTCCAAACATCCTTAGTTTGTCTTTTTTTTTCAATAACCGAATCATTTTTAGAGTTTTACCAAATCTGAAATGCAAAAAACCAACCAATGTAACTCAATTTTGACATTTTATATATCCAGAACTCATTTTCAAATTTATATAAACTAATATAAACTAAAGTTATCACAAATAAAAACGTGAAAAACTATGGAAATGTGGCTTGGACAAGTTTGTATGCACCATCATCCATAGATTGATGTTAATCCTTATTATGTATGTTAGTAGTGTTGCAGTAGTAGAAGTGGTGAATGATGTATACTTACTATTTACTTGTAGTGAGTAGTGTGTACTGACTATTTACTTGTGATTTTTGGTTATGATGGCTATAATTATTGTTTTTGGTTGAATTTTTTTTACCAAATTATTTGAAAATCACCAAGAGCCCTAATTTTGTGTTTTTCTAATGTTTAAAAATTATTTGAAAAGTGAGTTGTTGTAGATCTTTAAATGATCATAACTTTTGCTTCAGTTGACAGATTTAACATCATTATATATTGATTCGGTGTACAAAGAAATTTTCAATATAGTGTTAGCCCTCATAGCTAACTGTTCTGTCTAGATTTTCAAGAAAAGATCGTATAACGTTAACGCCCTTTTGTTACTAGCAATGACGTTGGTCACACCCTTGTTCAACGTCAAACTCGTTTTAAAAACATAAATGAAATAGCATGAGTCAATTTTGGGCTAAATTTCTTCACTGTTCTTTATCTCTCTCGTTTGCACGAAAGTTCTCCCAACGATGGAGATTCATCTTCAACCTAAGTGTCAACCATAATATATGTTAAAAATGTACAATTAAAGCTTATTATCAATTCTACCTAAATAAATAATTAACTAATACAATTATAAGTGATAATGCTTCAATATTTACATTAACAATTTAACCTGCACGGCAGTTGTGCAAAACCTTCCTCGATATATCAATTATGGACTCAACAACTTAGCTTTAAAATATTAAAAAACTACAATAATTATTTTTTATAAAATATATAACACATTTACGAAGAATGAAAAAGAATTACAATTAATATTTTTTATTATTTTTGTGAAGTAAATCCTTTTGGTCAAGTAGTAATTACTCAACCTTGACCCTGATGGTACAGAAACCTAATATTCATGACGTGAAAATGAAAAAAAAAAAAAAGGAAGAAAAAAGACATAGGTGAATTTAATTTATTAATATAAGCAATATATGTTGTTTTCCATGGAAATGGACATGACTTCAAATTCAATAATGTTATTGCTTAGTCTCACTCATGTTTTTGAATGGATGACCAGTGGCGGTGGTAACCGTCACCTTTGACACCTTCGTCAACACATGAAAACTTTGCTTCTTCAATTATTGCTGCATCACCCAAAAAGTTCTACAACTACTTTTCTCCTTCCCAACCATTTCCAATCTCAGCAGTGATACCTTGACAACAACAAATCATCAAACCATATAGTGTTTTATTTTTCTTTTCAAATAAATAATTTCATGACATGTCAGAGATTTACGTTATCGAAAACCTTAAACTTCATTTTCTAATAATATAGTGTTAGAGATGTTCAAAACTCATTTTAAGAAAATTTATTATTTATTGCATTTATCGTGATATTACAACGTCATATTTTATCAGAATGAGTTAGATTTAAAATAAGTAGGATTTGCTTCAATTTTATAATTAAACATACTGGAAAATAAGAAAACTTAAAATTCTTTATGTTATATTATTGAAAAAGAAAAGAATTTAAAGAAATACTTGGATTCCTTTATCAGACAAATACGGTGAAATTTTACGGTAATCACAGACGAATAGTTCAATAACCTGGGAACCACATTTTTTCTTCATGTGAATGGAGAAAACTGTATTTTGACTCTGTACATGTTAAAGACCGTAATTGTATTTCAAGTTTTAATATCTATTAGTATTAGTATTTCGATTATTTCTAATAATTAATTGCCCATGCATCATTTATATTTCTATATCTAAATGTAAATAATATATATAGGATTTTAAAGAGTTTTGCCAAGGAAATTGTCTTAACACTTTTTTACTTTTCAAGAGTTCAATCGAATATCTTTGGATATAGTATTTAGCATAATTCTCTTAGATATTTTAACTTGTGAGTCATTTAACTTTGTATAAAATGTTTTAGCTTAGTTATTTTGTGTTTCTTAATTATAATTTTAATTCTAAGTGTTTTCCTAAAGCTTTTATATATGGTAGGGTTTTTGAATCTAATTCTTATGTTTTTACTTATCTTATTTTTCCAGTGACATTTTCAAATTCTCATTTCATTTAATATTTTTTTATTAAACTTCAAAACATGAGAATGTTTAGACGTATAAATTTTATAGACAATTTTGTCATAACAAAGTATTCATAAGCTTTCGTAGACCTGTTAGTACGTAGAAAATAATAACAAATAAATTAAACTCAAGATATAACAACAAATATTATAATAATTGGATTTAGTTTATTATAACTTGGATTCTAGGAGTGTTAATATCTCATATTGTTAGATATATTATCTTTATTTTATCTTTATCTTTAGTTAGTTTGTTATTATTTATTTGTATTTTGAGCTTAGCTCATATTTCTTCTATCATAAACGGAGAATACTATGTGTATATTCAACACAAGGAAAATTAATCCTGCAGACAGTTTTTCACAATACTCAACATGGTATCTAGAACCTAGTTCTTTTGAGGAAAATTTTTGTGTTGTTTATGCCATTACACTCATTGCCGATGGCAACGCCATTTACCATTGTCGGCAATACCGAAGTTTCATTTTTGACCGACGATCACACAGTTTTTATTTTCCAGGTCAAGCGACCACTATGTCGACAATGACACCTTCAACGAAGCTCTTACGTGCTCTCAACGTCTTTTGAAGCTCTTTTTCCTCTTTCAAGTACCTTGATTGGAGAATCTTTAATTTTTAAGGTTTCTCTTTCTTGTTCATCAATAACTTCTTCCATTATTGTCTCTTTTGATCTCTTTCCTGTCACAATTGTGTTTGACCTGTCCATATATGTTTTTTTCTCTCGTGGCAAAGATGACTTTTGTGCTTGATCTCTTTATCCACTAGATGTAAACAATGCATTCTTCAAAGGCGATTTAGAGGAAGAGATTTACAAAGAGTAATCTCCCATATTTGTTGCTTAGAGGAGTCTTTGAGGTTGATATTTCGTCTTCTATGTCGTCTTGGAAAATCATTAACAATTTGGTGTCACTCGAGTGTAGAAACAAATATTTTCACTAAGTCTTTATTGATTATATTAGCAACAAGCTTGGTACATATGATTTGTTTGGACCCGTTTGAGTGAGAGTGTTAGATATACTATATTTATTTTATCTTTATCTTTTATTTTTAGTTAGTTTATTATTATTTGTTATTTTTATTTTAGACTTAGTTTCTATTATAAATAGATGATTTTATGTGTATATTTAATAAAAAAAAGACTAATATCATGTATACTTTATTATATTCAACATAAATAAATCTCATACTTGATCTCGTGTAAAAAGAAATTTTTTAATTTTAATATTTAAGTATGAACATAGTTAAGATGTGAAATTTTAGTAATATCTGATATGAATGTACTGGTGATCTCATATCCATTAATTCCATGTTAGATGTTTTTGGTATATAGATACTGAATAACAAATTTTGATGTTTTAATAAAATTAAATAAACATATACAGTTACAATATATTAGGAAGGGAAAGGAGTAAATAAAATATTGGTGAAAATCTGTTCTTGTGTTCAAACTACCCATTCGTAAAAAAAAAAAAAAAAAAAAAAAAAAAAAAAAAAAAAAAAAAAAAAAAAAAATTGTTCCAAAGTGTGTAATTGTTGTTAATGTTACGTTAAATTCGAAAACCACGATTTCGGAAGAAAAATTTAGTCATGATCAATTTAACTATATTAAAAAATAAATAGTTCTCGTAAAATTAATGTTTATAAAGTAAAATTTTTTATCATCTCCTCAAAACTCTTTACTTGCTACTCAGTAATTTATAATTTTCTTTTAAGGGAAATACTTAAAGTGTATTTTCAAATTCTTTTATAAGAAAAGGTATATGCCTATTTAAATATAAAAGAGGAATTCATTTTATTTTGATTTTAATTTAATGTTATGAAATCACTCAAGGCCAATTTGTTTCTTTTATTAACTTCATATAAAAGTTAAATCCCAATTGTCAACTTCTCCATAAAGTTTATTTTATTAGAGTAAATTAATCTTACCATGGGTTCAGGTTGGGTTGGGTTTGAAAAAATTATATTTTTTTTATACAGGTCAATTATCAACCAGACTCATGCGGGTTGAACCAGTAGTGGACGAATTGGCCCACAAACTCACATTCGTAATTTTATTTTATTAAAATTTAATTTTAATTTTATAAAAAAATATTTATTTTTTTGTTTGAAAAAATTATTTAAGTTTTCTATTTTTAAAATTAATTAAACATCTATATTGCACATTTTTTTTTTAGTGAAATTTGTTTAGATTTGAATCACAAAAAGTTTGTAATTTTTTATGTAATTAGGTGAGCCACTGAGTCAACCCGTTTATCTACCAATCCTATGGTGGGCCAGATCGGGTTTGAATTTTTTTGACACGCTAATAAATGAATCGAATTAGATAAACTTACTAAGTGATCAACCTATGATGGGTCAGATCGAGTCGAACCAGGTCAGGTCGAGTCGAACCAGATAGTCCGTTTTCACATCACTAATTTATGTATAACTTTTTTATTTTTATTTTATTTATAAGGTAATTTTAATTTATTAAAAATATTTTTTTTTTCTAAAAGTATTTCGTGGAGTAAAACTTAATTAAACATAAGCTCCGAAAAGTTGGAAATCTATGAATGAACGCGTAAAGAACAGTCAAACATTTTAATCATTGCAACCACAAATTTGGGTTAAGGGACTTGTGGAAACTGATCCAACGTTGAAAATACCGGAGTTCGGGCACATTTAGTTTCTAAAATTTTAAATAAAAAAAAAATATACCCAAAAATTATGTCATTTTGAAAAGTAGACGTGACCATACTCGTGTAAAATCCATCATTTATGACTCGAATTAACAATAAAGTTAATGATCACAATTAAAATGCAGTTTAAAAAGAGAATTAAAACAAAAATTCTTTTAGAGTAACTTCAAATGATCTCAATTTTATATAAACTAAAAAAACATTTAATTTTTTAACATAACTTAAAATATTTCGTTTGATTTATTTTAAATTCAATAACTCGTGTTAAAAAAACAAATTAAAAATAAATAAAAGAATAGTAAAACACATTTTGATATATTGATGAATGAAAATTCTATGACAAGGTGGGTGGGA
Source organism: Vigna radiata var. radiata (assembly GCF_000741045.1). Lineage (NCBI taxonomy): Eukaryota > Viridiplantae > Streptophyta > Magnoliopsida > Fabales > Fabaceae > Vigna > Vigna radiata. Next base: position 27,712,005 of record NC_028355.1, on the reverse strand, counting down.
AGTTTGTTCAATTCTTACTATTCAAATTAAAAGTAAACATACTAATCAACATCTAACGAATCATTTTATAAATAAACATATATATAAAATTCATGATCTCAAAATTAGTAAAGAATGTGAGGAAAATAAAATCAATATGACTAAATATATTTGATCTATTATTTATATATATATATATATATATATATATATATATATATATATATATATATATATATATATATATATATATATATATACACGTGTGTGTGTGTGATGTTTCTTATATTAATAATTCAAAGTAAGAATCAAGGAATATAACCTTTCATATGTTATCATGCCTAAAAGAAGAGAACTATTAATGGGGATTAATATTGTTTTTATGATGTTCAAGTTTTAATATAGACGTGTTAGACAGATTAATATAAGCATTTGTGTGTCTTAGTATATGTGTAAAGTTAAGAAAAACTATTTTAATCAATCTTAATTAAATAATAATCGATAGTCTTAATCTAGTCACACTCTTAATCAAAAGATAATTGTAAAATTTAAAAAAATAGTTTAATTGATTAAAGTAAAACATTATTCTAGTAGGTCAAGAGAATTAGAAGATTATTCACTTGAATCAATTAAATTCAAACGTTATTGATTAATCCAATTATTTATAAGGCTTAAACATCTAATCGATTAAATACTTAATAATCAATTATTATCTAATATGTAAACAAGTTGATTTTCATATTTAATTGATTAATGATTAATATTAATTGATTAATATACATTTTTTTGGTGTTTGAGATTTGTAAAGAACATTTTAATTGATTAGTTTTATATAATAATTGATTAATTCTGGTAATTACATCAAAATTTATTAAATATTACATTTTTTCTGATTTCGGAAAAAACTTTTTATGAGTCTAAGATCTAAAGAACGAGAGAATGAGTGGGAAAGAGTTTTGAGATTCCTTACGCGGTTGAAATCAATATTGTGTAAGAAGAAGAAAAAATTAAGGGTTTTGTTCTTTGGCTATAGGCTTTATGAATAGTTAAAATAATTATAAATAGTAAAGGAAGAGAAAATTCCACTAGTTTTTGCATGTCACTTTGTATGTTGTCGAACTATTCTTTGTTCTACTTATTAAGATCATCTTTCATCCTCTTTAGTTATTCCTTCAAAATAAAATATCCTAACCTTGTTATTAATATTTCTCCTAGCTTGTATTTACAAAATCCTTGAAATTAGGATCTATAAACCAACAAATTAAGCTTTTGAAAAGGTACGAGTCCTTAGTCCTTATTAGAAACCTTTAACATAGTAGGCAATGATCCAACATACACCTATTTTCAACATATTGTGAACTTTCTTGCTACTTATTTAGTCATGCGTGTGATATCAAGAATTCTCCTTACACCACCTCACATTTCTCTCTACATCGTCACACTTTTTAAAAATTCTAAAACTATCCTATGCATTTCAAAAAAACCCTACACCTCACTTCTTTTCTTCAACGGATTTTGAAATCCTTTGAAAAAAAAATCCTTCAACGGATTTCCATTGAAGGATTTTCTAAGCTTTCAACGAATTTTGAAATTCTTTGAAACTTTCGAAAAATCTTTTGACGAATTTTGAAATTCGTTGAAAGATTTTTTTTCAATGAATTCCAAAATCCATTGAAAGATTTTTTTTTCTTCATCAGATTTCGAAATTCGTTTAAAAATTAAATGATTTCAAAATTTGTTAAACAAAGTTACTTTTAGAATATGGGAGTGCAAAAACAAATATAAAATGGTGTAGAAAGAAACATTCTCAAGAATTTTGTCAATCGTAGTTTAGATCATCCGTCATTTTATATCAACAAAATTTTAAAGAAGTTCCATCTCATTTATGAATTGATTAAACTCTTATGTTTCTTCACCTCTTCCAACATTTCTATCTTTTCACCTCTCTTTCTTCTCTTCTTTTATTGCGTTAAAATCTCCTAGTAGACACCATATACTATTTGCATAATGTGTTTCCTTTTCAGTTATATAAATTCCTCCCTTATGCTCTTTCACATGGTAAACAAATATTCATAGTGATTAATAGTATATGACAACTCTTCCATATACCTACTACACATAAATATCCATCCCCCACTAATTATGATGTATAGGTGAACATGTCCTATCTTCACAATGATGATAAAAATACCTCCTACTTTATATTTATTACTGGACAAAAAACTTACTATACTTCCTTAATACGTACCTCCCAATTTATAACATATTTCTCATTTTATCACCTCTAATTTTATTTCTTAAATCACTTTCTTCCTCACCTCCCTTTTTACATCCACTCTTTATTTATGATCTATTTTGTTTTTTTCAATCTCTCCTCCTTTGCTCCTTTAAATCCCATCTGATTCCTTTCCCATGTCACACATTTTTCTTACCTTAGTATAGTTGTCTCTTCAAAAAAACATTGTTATAATATCTTGATTAGATAAATGTGTAAAATACTCCTTTGAGAATTTTGAGGTTGATAATAATTCTCCCGTATGAAAGTTGCTTAAGCTTTAACCGAAAAATAACTAATCCATTCGAAAAGAATAAGTTTTTATCTTTGTCCCCCAAAAAAGAGTTTTGGAACATTTCCTTTTATTAGATGCTTTTATTCTTTGTTTTAAGGTAACATTAGATGCTTTTACTATAGATTGTACACCGAATAGACCACCCAAAATATTGCTAAAACCCAAAAAAAAAAAAGGGTTCTAAAACAACGTTACCATAGAGTTTCTTAAGGTATTTGTTGTTGAAGTTGTGATTATTAAGAAAGTTATGTTAGCGTGGGGTATGAATACATGATGTTATGATGATGATTCATGATCAGTGAAGTACTTATTATCTTCCATAAATGTGTTTTTGGTCAATATTGATTGAAGACATGAGCATGATATGTGTCGGAGGAACCAAATGTAGTATAAATAATTCAATATGATGAAGTTGTTTGTGCAAAGAATTGAAATGTGGGGCACTTGACATTGAAGCCTAAGAATATATTCATTTGTTATATTATTTATTTTTTCTTGCATTTGGTAGTTGGTAGGCAGTTTTAGACGCAACTCATCATGTTTCCATTTTAAATGTGGCAACATCAAAGTGACCAATAAATACTATTACATCAAAAGAAAAACGTACCATCATTTCAATTCTTTGCAATTATTCCAATCAATAGTGGATTTCAGCGCATGCTTAGAATAATTTTTTTGGATATTGTTCCAATTTCATTTTAAACATTCTTTTTTCATATTCCAGTAGTAAAACTTAATTATACAAAACCAAAAGGTTATTCAAAACCAGTTATTGGTGTCCAATGCATACAAGGTCATTCCAGAAAGTGAAATGTCTCAAGATAACGATAAGAAAATTTTCCCAGAATATCTGCGACTGTTGGAACAAAATTCTCACTACAAATGTGAAATAAAAATACGCATCTTCTATTTCAAATTAACATGTAATGTTTTCACTCTTTTTCTACTTAGCTACTATTCGTATATTATTTACATCATTTTATGTTCATGTATAATTTTCATATTTTGTTGGAACTTTTATTACTTTTTTATAAAAGAAAATCCCTCAACCTCATCAGAATCAACCCTTTATTTTACATAGTATATTGTTAGAGATATATAACAATAATTTAAAGTGTTTACTCGCAATTCGAACCGATAAAAAAAAATCTACCCGCTATCTGATCCGCTATCCATATAGATATCCATTTAAAAAATATCAGCAAGTATTTTAAAACCTGCGATACCCACAAATATTTTAAAAAATATATATTTTATAAATTATTAAAATAAAATTTAAATAAAATTACAAAAAATATATAAAATATAATATAAATTATATAAAAAAAATAAATTAAAATTTAATTAATAATTAAACTTAACCTTATAAAATATAAATGAATGTTAATTTTAATTAAATTTAACTTAAAAAATATAAATTAAATTTTTATTTTTGATAGATAACAAATATTCGCTGAAAACAGATAGTATAATATTCGCTCTCGATTTATTTATAAACAGATAATAAATATTCACATATATAGGATTTGAAAATTAATTTAGAAAAGTTATATTACCTTCACTCGTATATTATAATTAAATTTAATTATAAAATTATGATAGATTATTAATGATTCATTTTATCTTTACACACACAAAAAAATTGAAAAAAAAATAGTAAAAAAAACTAAATCATTGAAAAAATAATCAATATCTAAATTCATACCACTAGAAATAGTTTATCATAAAACATGGCATATGGGACTCATACTTGCATTATTGTTTCTGACTGACGCTGAACATTGGGTTCAGGGATGAGTAGTCTCACTGTCAAAGGGCCAATTACCTCTGCTCTCTCATTGAAAGAATAGACATTCACTCACTCCTTTCACTTATTAATAATAATAATAATAATAATAATAATAATAATAATGCATATCAGAATCAGATATCAATAATACCATTTCCCTAATATTCTCTCCGACACTCATCAACACACTTTGTCCCCCTTTCAATTCAACATAAAACAAATATTACTCATTAACTTATTATAAATATACTTTCATTTTTCATCATTAATTAACCTCAAAACATCTCACTCCAATGTTTAATTTAATAAACATACTAATTTCCATTCATAGTAACTACTCTATTTTTCTTTAATTTAAAAATAGTTTATCTATTTTAAAATAACAATTAGAAACAATAAATGTTCATGAAATGAGAACTACAAACCAAACATTTTATTAAAAAAAAAAATTAAAGTTAACTAACTTTAAAAGGGTAAAAACCAATGAATTAATATTAATATAATTAATCAAATTAAATACACTTAAATTTCATTTATTAATAGAAAGTATATAACTTAAGCCCTAATAATATGGGTGGGATTTTAGTGCCCACCACCAACTTATGACGTTACAAATGTTCCCACAATTCATTGCGTGCGTGCCTTTAGAAATTCAAGGAACTTATACAAGCATTTTTTTTTCACTCGCATTTTCTTATTTTTATCACGTTCAATCACCATGAGTGTGAAAAGATATACATGTTTTCCTTTTGTATTAAATAAAAATACATGTATATCATGATACTATTTTTTTTTTTTTGTGTGTGTGTTAGTAATGGAAATTTTAGAAAATAGAGAGGAAAAGGTTATATAATATAGTAATAATAATTGAGATACCCTAGAGAAAAAAAAAAAAGTAGTACTATTTTAGCAGGACTCCTAATTGTGAGTGTGAGTGTGATGAATGGTGTAAACTGTAGGATTATTCCCATCCCTCATTGTTAGGAAGAGGTGTATGAAATGGTAATGATGTCCCCATCAAAGAACAAGGATCGTTATAATGTCATTTTCCGGGAAAAAAAATTTGGTAGCAGAGGCACATGGGTTGATCCGTTTCCGAACATATCGTTACGCTGTTCACTTCAGTTCAGTGTTTGGAAAATATGCAGACACGGTGGGCTCTGGAAAGAGGAGCAGGTGGGTGNGGTGGTGGGTGGTGGGTGGTGGGTGGCGAAGCCTTAATGACAAGAATCCCTCTAAAGTCATCCCAAATGCATGATGATCATCATTGATCACTGAATAATATCATTGATGCACACTCATATGTACCCACACACACGACACAACACAACTTTTGAGACAACAAAAGATTAAACCAGTCCCAAATCCCAACCTCATCACAACATCATGCCATAGCCACAACCAACTGTGTGACTGAATGAATGCCACTACCCATGCTCAGACCTAACCTACATGATGCTCACGCGCCAAGCATAATTCTTTCGAGGAATAATGTTGTCGTCTGATTGATTCCTTCAAAATCTACTAACTCACACCACCCATCATGCATCATCTAATGCTCTTCTATCTAGCTACTAGCTACTAGCTACTAGCTACCTCCCTAGGACTAGCATACCAGTATCTATATCTTAAAAATAGGGTTTCACGTGTGTTTGTCAACCTTGGTAACCTTTGTCGGTCAAACACCCTTTTCCTTGCACAAGTTTTTTTATTTTTTATCTTTAAATTCTCAAATACTTCAACACAAAAGAAAAAGAGAGAAGACCCACTAAATTTAAATACATTTTTTTATTTCTTTTTTGAAAGCTGACCATTTGGGTCATCCTATGATCACGTACTATTCTCTCTCTTATCTCTCTTTATTATAAAGACTCTTCTCTTTCAAACTTCTCTTCCTTAATTCTCTCTCAGTCCAAATCACACACCTTTCTCTCTCTCTCTCTCTCTCTCTTCCCTTGGCCTATGCAGAGTAGGAGATCATGGAACTTGGTTTGAGCTTAGGAGACTCTTCAAGGCCTTTGCTTAGTTTCATGGAAAAGCCTCGTGAAGCCTCCAACCAACTGGGGTTAGGCTTCAGCACCACGTTATCAATTGGGCCAGTCATCACTACACGAAAGGATCAGCAAGATGAACAAGAAGAATTTGAAGAAGAAGAAGAAGAAGAAGAAGAAGAAACAAAGCCAAAGAGCAACAACAACATCAACACTCGCACAACAGAAGATCCTTCCGAACCCAACAACAACAACAACAACAACCCAGTTCTGCATCAGCTCGATCTTCTCCCTCAACTCTATCTCCCATGGCACCCTCCTTCTGAAAACGGTACACCCACTTTTTCACTTTTACCCACCAAGTAATTTTTCTGATTGTTTTTTGCAGTCTCTTACACGATCCTTTCCATTTAAACAACGTATCCAAGAGATTCAAATCCTTTCATTCATTCAATGAAAAAAAAAGACTTAAATACAGTGTTATACATTTATCCGTACAGTTTTTTTTTTTACAGTTTTTACTTCAGCAATGTGTGATAAGGATTTACGTTATTCAGATTATCTGAATGAAACTCTAAAACATCAATTTGATTGGAAGATAAACTGCTCCACCATTGAATATAAGATTTTGTCCTATTATTTGGTATTATTTGAGTTTCGTTGATGGCTTATGGGTCTCGTGTGGTCACGTGCAGGGAGTTTATCATCTGAGTTGGGAGGTTCTTCCAGGGGCTTGGACGTGAACGCGCAGCCGCCGCAGGCGGAGGATGAGGCAGAGGAGGTGGCGGCGCTGTCATCATCTCCGAACAGCGCAGCCTCGTCGTTTCAAATGGATCTCTGCATATACAACAGAGGAGGGAGTTTCTATAAAAGGAACTATGAGGGTGAAGCTTATGATCAAAGGGCCTCTTCAAGAGCCAGTGATGAGGATGATAACAACGGTAGCGGTGGCAACGGCAGAAAGAAACTCAGACTCTCCAAGGAACAATCTGCGTTCCTTGAAGAGAGTTTCAAAGAACACAACACTCTTAACCCCGTGAGTTTCAGAAAGTTTTGAGATTCAATCATGCCTTTTTTTTTTCTAATTTAAGAAACATGTCATATGAAAATTAGTCCGGATAATAAAACCATATGATAATTTGTACAAAGCCTTTGTCCTTTAATGATTTTTGCTTTGGTGTTTAATACTATAATAATGTTGAACACGTAATTTTGCGATGCAGAAACAAAAGCTTGCTCTTGCTAAACAACTCAATCTACGACCTCGCCAAGTAGAAGTGTGGTTTCAAAACCGAAGGGCAAGGTACGACATCATAAGTACATGTTCTAGTCCACTGTTTGTGTTCTATGCAGATTGTAATACTTTTTTCTTAAACTGTAAATAGAAGGGTATGTATTGTTTTGTTTTTTTAATGTTACAACTTGGTATCAGTTTCAATTTTGTTATGTGTGTGTGTGCATGCAGGACGAAGTTGAAGCAAACAGAAGTGGATTGTGAGTACTTGAAAAGGTGTTGTGAGACACTAACGGAAGAGAATAGGAGACTTCACAAGGAGCTTCAAGAATTGAGGGCTTTGAAGAGTTCAAACCCTTTCTACATGCAATTACCAGCCACAACTTTGACCATGTGCCCTTCTTGTGAACGTGTGGCCACAAATTCCACATCCACTTCCTCCTCTCAGAGTGCTCCTAATGCCACCATCAATGCAAATTCAGGAGCCATGACCATTGTCAAAAGCAGTGCCACCAACAATGACTCACCCTCCAAACCCATTGGATTCCCATTTGGTAAACCCAGGTTTCATCCATTTGTCCACACTACCCATCAACACCAATCTCCATCATCTTGAAAATATGCAGTTCAAGACTAGTATTACTGAATCCAGGCTTGGAAAATTTTATTTGAATTTTGTATATAGGAAAGTTAATTTAGTTCTGAGAGCTCATAGTTTTTACCTTTATTTTGTTTTCTTGGTGGGTCATACGGAATTTGGATAATTGGGTTTTGTTTTTTTTTTTTTTCTTGTTTGGATCTCCATGTATTATTCCTTCTTTCTCGGGTTTTATCCATAGTGAAATCAGAAAGAAGAGAGATGAAAAATTTAGACAGTGAAGAAGAAGATAGATATGATCAATCAATCAAAGAGAAAACAAAATGTTCTATTTCTTAAAAACAAATGAGAAAAATAAATTGTAATAATAGAATTATGTTTGCACATAGTAGTATTACTTACAGCAGTAGAGGAAAGTTGAAAATGGTTACCCTAATTAATTGAAAGTTTCAAATGTGGGTGCAAAATTAAATAGGTGATTAATTAGAGTTAGGTAGGTATGGGTAATGGTGATGATAAGGTGTGCTTTACAGAAAGAGGAAGAGACTTTGAAATCTGTGGATTGGTCTAAGTTTTAATGATTTAATTTCTTGAAGACTTGAAACCTGAGAGCAGTGAGTGATGATGGTCAAAGAAAATGGTGTGGTGGTCATTAAATTGATTTATTTATGGGTATGTGAGTGTTGATATGGCACAGTGATAGGGGGCAATTGCATGCCTTTTGCTTCCGATGTGGGACTTTGGAGGGCAACAAATGGGACTGAGAGCTAAAAGGGACAGGACAGGAATGCCACATTGATAAACACTGTCCCCTAAAGTGGGGTACCCCAATTATGAGTATGCACGAGGGAAGTACACTTTTCATTATTATAATTAATAAATGAGAGTACGAGAGTCGTGAAGTTTTTTCCAAAACAAACCCTTTCTTTTCAATTCCAACAACCAAACTCTTGCTATTTTATTTACCAAACAACACCTGTTCATATTACATGTCACCAGATTCGCTTTCAGACAATTCCATTAAAACAATAACAAATTCAATTTTCTTTATATATCTAATTATGCCTTTCTAAATATATTATATTACAACATTCAAAATTCAATTTTCTCTATGCATAATATTATATTTTAATTAACTCTTTTCAAAATACAAGAATTTCTAATTTGAAAATATACCGTTAATGTTTTATATATAAAATATAAGCTGAAATTTAATTTGTATTTTTCATTTTTTTTTAAATTTAATTCCTAAAAATAAAATAATATTAATTTTAAATGTGTTATAAAATAAAAGGAGAGACGGAATAAATAATATATTATTACTAATAGGAAAAGTTTTATTTATGTAAAACAAACATATAAATTAAATAAGTTTTATTTATGTAATCCAAGAAACATATAAACTAAATAATTAAATATTTAAATCTCATAAGTAATTAATAATATATTGATTCTAACAAATCAATCATATTAATAAACGTAAAATTGAATAATTATTAATTTATAGTAAAATGTGAATATTTTAGAAGTAGTAGATTAAAAATATGAGATTCGAATATTTTAAAACTAAATAGTTTTAATATAAATAATTTTATTATAAATGAGTTTCATAATTTTTAAAACATATTATTTATTTAGAAATCACTTTTCTAAAGTCATATGTCTTCTTTCTAGGAATTTTTGTACCATGTTCATATATTTGAAGAGTAGAGACTGTTAGTGTGATTCTCACAGTAAGGTCTTCAAATATATTTGATCAGTTTCTCAAAAGGAGTAAGTTAGTTTTTTAATCTTTTTCTTTGTCTCATGTTTTCAAATGCATGTAGGGTTTCGCTCTATCACATGTATGGTTGGAGTCTTCTTTTAGGTTCTTTAGTGGTTTTAATGACATATCCTGATCTTGATTATGTTGTCTGTAGGTACAGATAGAGCTCTTTGAACTGTGAAAGAAGTATAGAGTCTCCTAAAACAGTTTGGTCTTCTAAAGAGGTAAGAGAAGCTAGTGTTATCTTATAATTAAATTCGTTAGTATGAAATGATGTATGATATTATATGAATCAAATGTAGGATTGTTTTAAAATGATTGTTTTTAAGTTTGGGTGTTTTGAAAATGATGATTTTTTGTTGATTGTTGTTGGTATATCTTGTTCATTTTGTTTGGAATTGATTTCTATCAAGAATGTTGTTGTTAAGTGGTTAATGCTGTCAATTTGGTTGTGATGTTAAGAAGAGATGGTGTAGTTTAAGTTACAAGTCATTAGTAAAAAGGAAGGTTTTTATAGGTGAATTTTATAAATAGGAGTTTAAGAGAAGAAATAATCATTTAGGACCTTTTTCAGTGTCATTTGAAACTTGTTGGCACCTTAAGTTGATAAAAATCTGGTATGGAAATAGGTGTGAGTCAATATGGTGGTTTAGGAGGTTTTATGTTCAATTTTAGGGGTTTTGACTAGTGAGAATTTAAATTGGGAATTTTGTGCATAAGGGGAGGGTTTGAGATATGTTGTTGAGTCATTTATAACTTGTTAGGACCCTTAGTTGGTAGAAGTTTGAGTTAGAAGGTGTTGTTTGGAGTTTAGGTACTTTTGGAGTGTAAAAAGTGGTTTGATACAACTAGTCTTGGGTCTAATTATCAAAAAGGGCACTTACTTTCATCTATAAATATGTTTTCACATCAATTCTAATGTTTAAGGAACCAGTATGATCAATTGAACAAGTCTCAAGAGCATCAAAAAACCATATTCAAGTATGTTGTCAGCTTATATGACGCTTGAGCGCCCCTTCCTGGGCGCCTGAGCGCCACGTTCCAGTGTGTCCAACGTTGAGTACCCCTGTTTCGGAGTTGAGTGCCACTTTCCAGTAGGCTTGGCGTTGAGCGCTACTTTCTAGGCATTGAGCGCCACTTCTGTGAGTTTGGGTTTAAAGGGTTTTTGTTTGTTTGGGGGTTCCTCTTGAATTAATTCTTGTGCTTTGATGTTTATGTATTGGTTTCATGTGATTTCTTACTAGGTTTATGAGAAATATATGTATATGATTATGTGGGATATATGACAATGATTGTGAGTACGTTGTTGATCAGGTGAATGGTTGATGGATGTAACTCCATAACCCTCGTGGAGACATTACATGGTGGTGCTGTGTAGTGTTGTTGGTATGAATACATGGAGCTTAGTCTTTGGGGTCATCCTGAATATGTTAATAAAGAAATTTAATTCTACCAACACTATTTTTTATATTTATTCTATGAAAAATGATTCTCTTTTTAAGATAAAAATAACACTAACACAAAAAAAAAAAACTTTTAATCACAAAAGGACTTTTAATCACAAAACTTTTAATCTGTGTTACTTTAGAGTCTGACGTTATAGTGAAAGACATCAAATTGACGTCTATTGTCTTTCACTTTGTATTTTTGTTAAAAAAAAATTCAATATTTTTTCTTCCATTGAAACAATGAAAAATCAATATATAATATAAGAATACATGATAAAAACCATACAGGAAGCTTAATGAAGATTCATTTAGGGAGACACAACTTAAATTATGACTAGGAGGATGGAGAAAGAAGAAGGACTCTACTCTAATGGAGATGGTATTTAAGCTTGTTTTTCCCTTTTTTTAAGTCTTGTAAATATGTACATATGCCTTTCTTTAGGCCTTGTATTTTGGGCCAAGCACATATCCATCTAGGGAGATTAATAAACATAGGCGATTTTGAAGATTTTGTTGCATCATGCTCAAAGGTCCAGAAAATACATGTTTATAGTCAAATGAAAACCCTTTAAGTCTACTTTCCAATAAAAAAAATAATAAAATCATTTGGAGTTTTACGGAGGAAGTTATTACTCAAACTATCAGCAAAGGTCAAAGTTGTCATGATATCGTCAATTGGACTAGCTTTGGGTTCCATCAATACACCACAAAAACTTCCAAAATTTTAGAAGTAGTATCGATGTGTGAAATAAAAGTGTAAAGTATATAAAGATTGCAAAAAAATAATAATAAAATAAAAAGACATGACTTAAACTATGGATTTTTGAAAATTCCAGAACATTTAGAAAAATCTTAAATAATGGCTAGCGTGTTCATCACCTAATTTCCAACAACTTTTATTTTTGGAGTATCTCCATTCATAGTCCATACCAAAGGTTATGACAATTTGAAGTTTACAAAACTCAACGTTAATCTAAAACCGCAAAAACACAATCTTTAGGGCATACACTAATGGCTAGTGATTGAAAAAACCAACCTTAATGAGGAATGTAATCGAGGACAATGAAAGGTTCATCCCAAACGAGCACCACAATGGCAAGATGAAGTGAAATGGGTTGAAGAACTTGCTCCTACGAGTTTAACATTGTTGTTGTACTTTGATGGGAGGTTTCGCGCAAATGTTAAAGAGAAATATGAGTGCACTCGCATTGTTTCTGAAATTTTAAAATAGGCATTATGGTTGATGGAAGAAAGAGATTGTTCAATGGTGACAAAGAGAGCGAAGCAATGATAGAGTGTTACTTTGGAAACGTGCTTTTCATACCTTTGAAGGTAAATTGGTTGAGTAGTTGATGAAGGAGTCATTAAGGTATGTGGTGGAAGTTGTTCATGAGATTTTGTCGGCAGCCACCATGAAGGAGCATTTGTGTATGAGTTGCTGTGAAGAAATTAGAATTGAAAGAAAAGTTTAGGTCTTGATGAGGTTGATTTAGTCGAAGAAGGTGACCTTTTGAAATTTTGGGATGATTTGGACGAATTTTTCTGTATCGATTGTAGCTTTAACCTGTATACAAAGAAACACTTTCTATATCAGTCTGAAACCATAATAAAAAGTCAATACCTTGTATGATAGTACAAGTGAAAGTAGTAGACAATAATGAGATTGTTGAAGGACTAGTGGAAAGTATATTTGTCTCTCTTTATATAGTTATATTTTATACAATCTTTGTTGGATTATTTTTATATTGTGAAAGATATTTTATAAAATATTATGAAAAAATTGGAGGACTTTAAATGTGAATTATATAAAAGTCGTTAATGTTTAATATTCAAAATTGTAATACTTATTTAGTTGTGTAATCATGTTAATATATGATGTTAGTCACACTACGTTTGTTTATACTAGAAGCAATCTTAATTTAATTTACACTTGACAAACTTGTTAAATATATAAAAACTTGATATCATTTGTTATCATCAAAACTTATAGTTAATTGTTGGAAAATATGTGGACTTGTATATAATGATTAATACCTTAATATTTCTTTTTTCCACATGTGAGATTATATGATTTTTCATCTTTGGTGCCCTTTCTAACTCAGCTTTTGTTGGTGATGAATCGAACACTATATAATTCAAAGTACCCCTATTATGTTGGAGAACAAACATTTATTATTTCTTTTGTTTATCTTTAGCAATTTTCAGATTACTTTGTCTAAAGCATATTCGTATGAGATAATGATCTTACACTGGACAACGCAACTTCGTAATATTCGTCTCATCAACTTTCTCATTTTCTTCAAAAGTATCCCTTTAAATCGTTTCACGTATCATAACATTAACTTAGTCAGGATAGTATAAGCACTATGTAAAGAGAAATAATAATAAAAAAAAAAATCAATTCATTTTCTTTTCAATTTAGACATTCATTAACAATAACATATCAGGTTACTTACCCTAATTTAGGATACTTTTTGACATAAAAAATAGTGCAATGGATCATGACATGTATATAAATTCGTTTTATAAAAATAATGATACTTTAATATATTTTTTTTATAATATTTTAATATTATTTATGTGTTATTCTATGATTAGTTTATATTAATGTTTGTGTTATTAATTATTAAATAATTTTAAACTAATCCTATAATAACGCGTAGATGATATTAAAATGTAATTAAAAAGATAGTGTAAAAGTATCAATATTTTTTATAAAGGGTAAAAGACAAAGACATGATTTTGTATGATTAAGGTAGCAGCAATAACATGAAAGATGATAACTCATGCAAGGCATGTGTTGGCTCTGAAATATTAATGTTCATAGTTGAGGTGTGCAGGTGGACACATAATTAAATGAAGAGACAAAGCACATCTCATGCAAAAGCAAAGCTTATGATTAAAATATGCAACCGACCATGGACCCATTTGTTTCACATCTCCATTGGAAAATCAAAGGGAAAATGAAAAATTAAAGACATAACCTAATCACCTTAGTAGAATGTTCAACTGCCATTATTATATATCATCCAATCATTTGTGTTATGCTTTTCTGTCATATTTCACAAACCTTTTTTCTTTAATACAAAATATTCATAATTTTATTTATTCTCCTTGTATAGGAGCTTCAATGCCAGCAGTAGACATCAAAATAGCTTGCATATATTTTCAAAACCATAAAATAATTTTAAGAAAACAATAAGAAAAAGTGAACATTATTAAACTTATTAAATGATTTTTAAAAAATAAGAAAATATCATCTTCGACATCTATCTATCTACTTTTATTTAATATTGTTTGATTTATAATATATAAATTAATACGACTATATAAGAATGAATTTGGTTTAAAATTTATTTATTAATAATATGAGAATTATGACTTAAAATTTCTTAATAAAATTTATTATTTATTAGATTTATAATTTTATCTGTTATTAAATTATTATCTGATTATTTATTGTTCAATTTTATATGCAATATGTATATGTATTTCAATTTTAAAAAAGAAATAAAAATCTTATATCAATTAATAATAAATCAAATTTCAACTTACAAATTGAATTAAACTTATAATATTCTTAACAAAAACATATTCATATTTCATATATTTAAATGTAAATACGATGAAAAAGTTGTAAATTGAGTTAATTATGATTTACCTATGAGTGAAAAAATGTCTAGTAAAAATTTAAAAAGTGTGAAAGATTGAAAAGTGAACGAACTTGGTGCAGGCTTAGTTTGACCTAAGATTAAGAGTTATGAATGTAATTTATCCTAAAGTATAAGTGATAGGTTTCGTGGGTTGTGTTGGGTACAAACAAAGTTTTACATCAGAAAAAATAAGAGATGGACATAGATTTATATACACATAAGATATTTTCATTGATAAGAAGTTTTTTGGAATGGTATCAAAAGTAAATCCGTGATTGTTGGATATGATTTGTGATTTGTGAAGAATGATGTAGTATGTTGACATAAGTGGGAGATCTAACTTAAATTCTAAGCCAATCCTGATATTGTAATATCCTTACATTAGCTATCCCATGTGAAAGTGCTTCCCACTTAGTGCACCATTATCAAAGAAAATTAAGCTATATTTTGGTGGCCATTGCAATTAGTCAAACCACGAGTGCCAACTTTTTTATTTAATCCAAATCTTGTTAAGGACGAAACATATAAACCAATACCTATATACTCCGGTAAGAAAAAGAGTTGACCTATTCTTTAGGAATACCTAATCATAATATTCAAAACCATCAAAATGTAAATGCTTAAGTCTTAGTTTAGGAAAACTTTTTCTCTTCTTCCCAAAATTTAAATATATATATATAATATTCATGATATTTTATTGTCTTTAATTATATCTTAATCGATTTTTATATGAAGTTATAATTTTTGTCATATCATTTCAGTAATTATACTGGGTGATTATTCCTTTGGCCAAGCACCAAGTGGTCAATCATTTAGCAAAGAATGACTAATTAGTCTACTGATTAATAATTAATCTCAATAATAACAATTAGTGATTTGCAGTTAATGAAAATAATACTTATTGATTGGTATTTAATAAGAATATTAATGTTATTTATTGATAATAAATTAGTCAGATCTAAGTTTAATATATAATATTTATAAATATATGTAAAAATCAGATAATTAATTCTCATTAATTATCTTTATTATAATATCATTATACAAACTCACTTACTTGAACATCAGAAGGCATCTCTCATACTGTTTGGACAAAAAAGAAAGAAAGAGCACAACATATCTCGAATGATGAAGAATCATCAAGAAACTCATGTGGTTTTCAAGACAACTTTGAGTGCTTTGAGTAAGATACCTCAAGCTTTACCCGAAAAAATAATATTTTCTCTAAATTTTTAAACAATTACTTCTAAAATAAAAAAAATTATATTTTTATTCTTCCAATATATGGTCTTATTGAAAATTCTGATTCGTAAATTTTATGGCTAATAAACATATTTGTGAGGGTTTATAAATTTTCGTCATTTAAATTTTATAAAATCTCATATATGACTCTCTCTACATCTATCTATCTTTCTTATATAAATAAGTATAAACATTGCCCTAAAGATGTTAAAAACTTGTGAATATATATTTTTAATGACAAATTAAATAGCAGTGATGAGTAGGATATAATGATTGATTCAAGATGATAGCATACACTTATCAACTTAAGCACTCTTTAATTTGTAACATATGGCTTTGTTTTTCCATTTTTAGTTTTCTTCAACCTTTTCAAATTTCCCACAAAAGGCAAAAAGCTAAAGAGATTCATTTGTAATGCTTCTTGATATTGGATGACCATTAAGGTTTCATGAAATGTTCTGTGTGGAATATTTCACACATTATAAGCAACAGTGCAAAACCACTAAGCAGAATTGCCATAATTAAAGCTATCTTTCAGTAATCTATCAGTGGGAAATAAAACACAGTGTCGAGTTTTGGAAAAGTTTATGAAAAACACTTCTACCATGTCTAGTCAACTAATATACACAACACAACAAAGCACTTTCCGAGATAGATTAATGCTTAATTAAATTCTGATTTTTTATTTATTTCAAAATTATATTTCATTTCAAATATTTTCAATATATAAATCTTTTAAAACACAAATTTTGACTAATTTATGTGCATCTGTTAAGTTGACACATGTTAGAGATTAAAATAATATTTTTTTACTTATTTTATTTATACTAATATGTAAAGAGATCATATTTTGGTGTCTAAATTTATTATTCAATTTTATTCTTCATATAAATATTTAATAAAATAATTAATTTATTAATTTTATTTTTTAGAAAGTGTTGGAAGGGAAGAGGGATCAAATACTTGGGTGGTGAAGCTTAAAAGAGAGGTTTTGATAGGTGAGTTTGAGAAACAGGTGTTTGGATGAAGAAGCAATTGTTTTAAGGTTGTTATTTGGTCATTATAACTTGTTTCGGATTAGAATTAGCTTATATGTGTGTTATAATGGTGTGGTAGTAATTTTGGAGTATTTGCAAAGTTGTTCAAGTGTATATTGGGGGTTTGAACTAATGAGTTTTTGAATTTTAAATTCTGTGTCAAAATGATCAATTTTTTAGGATATTGATAAGTCATTTCTGACTTGTTGAAGTTTCTAAGTTGATAAAAAATGAGATAGAACTTGTAGAATTAAATTTTGGTCTCTAAGATTAGGTTTTAACTGTTTTTAAGTTAAAATCTTGATGTAAAACAATTAATAACTAGTTTAAGTTAGATGATACACATTTTGTTAGGTCCATTTTAGTTTAGAATACAATTTATGAGTGTTAGAAGTTGGGAAACATGCATATGATAGGTTGAGTGGTTGAAGGATGCAAATTTTACAGTGTTGGTGCTGCAGAATTATGTAGTCTAGCTGAGCGATTGTATTCTAGCTAAGCGAACATAACACTTCTAGTTGAGCGAGTATAGTTAGTAAGCGAGTAAAATCCATTTTTCTGTATTCGTAGAGCTAATCATAATAGTTGAGCGAATGGATTGACAGATATTTTTAATTGAATGATCAGACTTTGTGGCTAAACAAAAATATATGATTTTCAACTAAGATTTTATATATAAAGGTGAATAATTATTTCTATACATTAGAGTTGGATGTATTCCATAAACAATTTTACTTCGCCACTCATTCATGTATAAAACTTTATTTAACAATAATAATTAATTAAATTTAATATCATTAAAGACACCAAATATAAATTCAACTTCAATATTATAAGAAAATATACTTATATTTCACCTTTTTTTTTTCATGATAACTTAACCCTTTCGATTAAAAGAATTAAAATGTATCTCCAGTTATATAAATTATAGAAAAAATTAAATCAGATACATAATAAAACCTCAAATGTCCATCATTATATATTTGTCGTTTTCAATCATGATAGATAGTTTTTATTTATTACGATGTAGTACTTGAAATCAACTTTCATTTATTTCTGTCAACTTTCTATGACTACCTTAGTTTGAACAATGATATTGAGATCTTCTTAAAAGATCTGATAAATCTTTTAATATCTTTCATTTATTTAAAACAACAATACCTTAAATCACTTAAATGCCTCAAAATTAATTGCACCTAATATTTTTGGGAATATAGTAAGTCTTATGTAAGTTATACTCAATAAGCATAATATTCTTAACTTCTTATGGCTAACTTAATCCATGTGTGAAGTACTTAATTAATAAGTATATATAATGAATGCGTTCTATTTTTCATTTTTTCTATTTCAACTAAATAACTTCTGGTTTGCCAACTATTTCATTTGTACTTATCTTCTAAAATTCAAATTCAAAATATTTATTGTTTGTGCGAATCAATTTATAACGTATAAGAGTTTTTTTTATTTATTTATCGGCAAAGAACAGGTATTTTTATATATATAATGATTAAAAGTATTAATAAGAAGAGTAATTTTGGGAAAAGAAATGTATATGAATTTAAGCTAGATTTATTTTTGTGAAGTAAAATTGATAGTTTTATTAAAGAGAGTAAGTGTTATAAATATGATTATCGAGTTTGTTTAGAGTTTCATTCATAACAGTCTTAACATATATTTTAATGATATTTTATTTTACAGTTGCAATAAATATTTTAATAATTTTGTTTTATAAGCATTAAATCATTTTACAAAACTACACTGCTCAATTTCTTTTATTTTTTTTAACAACATTTCTATAGAGAAAATTATGTATTTAAATTTATATAATTTTGTTATTTTATTGAATTAGAAAGTTATTTATATTTTTTTTTCATATAAATAAATTCTTACAAGTTTATGATTGGAGTATATGAATCAAGTTTATTAAATTCTTATTAATCTACGTAAATTCTTGAATTTAATAACTTAATTATAAATGAAAAACATATATTATGAACGCAAAATAAAACTTTTCTACCGATATATATCCTTTACATTCATCTTGTATATAAAATGGAGACTAATATTTAACCAATTTGCTTAAACTTAACCTCAGTGTTTTCATAAATAAGAATTTTGAAAAATCATTTATTTAAAAATAGATACATGTTTCTTAAAAAAATGAAATAACTTACTTTTAAAACAAACATAGTATAGTTTAACACATTAAAAAAAGTAAAAAAAAATTACTTATTTTATTAAAAACTATGTTAAAAAAAAGTAAGCCAATACCAACAATTACATCCTACAGTATTCCCTTCCAATAATTTAGAAACTCTTGGTTTTTGTCAAAGCATTAAATTCAAAGATCTAACTTTTGTGTAGATGAACATCTACCCCCAATGTCCAATCACCAGCATTTATGACAACATATATATATATATATATATATATATATATATATATATATATA
>NC_028355.1:27642696-27692207 GCF_000741045.1 Vigna radiata var. radiata | reverse complement strand
ATATATATATATATATATATATATATATATAACAAGCCCACCACCATAATTGTGTCTTTAGCTTCCTACTTAAGCAATCATCAATAGTGGAGCTGAAAATATTTTTGTTTGTGTGTTAAAATCAATGGAACAGTTTCTGATATGTTGTGATGAATTGCTTGATTTATTTATGTTTATCTAATCTGAAAAACACTGTTTTATTCAATTAATCAGGACTTGGTGAAACAGTGAGGCTGGAATTCTGAATGATTTTCTACAGTTTCAATAACAAATAGTGTAATTATTAATTAATAGTAGAAGCATTAGTACATAGAACAGAAACCCTAGATAGAACCAAAACCAGATGACGTGGCATGATTAGCTGCCATCTTCCACACGCAAGTGATATATATAATGAGACAACATTTGGGTACCTTAGAGTTACCATATCCTAAAATGATGTGATGTAAATATGATTGATTTCAATATAAAATGGCTATAATGTATTATTGTTATTATATCAACTTGACATGGTTCAATTTTCTACGAATAATTAAAAAGAAAAGTAAGCATGTTGATATTACATTATTTGAAATATAAAATTTAAGAGTATTGTGGAGGAATTTTTAAATAATAAAAAAGGTTTTTGACTTTTAGACACCTTTCAATTCAAATCTCATCCAAAAGAAAAAGACAATATTGAGAAAGTAAAATGGGGAGATAATCAAATTCAAATGGTAGTGGTTATATGGTGACGGTGTCATTGTGTACATCATTAGTATAATAATTATATCTATCATGAAAAAGACAAGAAAATTTTATTTTGTTAATGTTACATAAAAATGGTTTTTTTGAAAAACAAATTATATTGTCTAACAAGCCTTTTGTTTACATAATGAAATAACCTTAAATATTTGTGAGTTTATTAGATATTAAATATGCTTAATCTTGTAATTTTGTATAAAATATTGCAAGATTAATAAGGAAATTTATAAACCAAAAAGATATAACATTATCATTTATAGAATTAGATGAAATCTTTGATAATGGACTAATGAAACTTATCCTATACCTCACCAATTTTCTTTTTGTAAGATCTTCATCAAATCTTTCTTTTCTAAGATATTAATTTTTGGGTTCTTCTCACTTCAAAATTGATCCATTCAAAATATGATTTTTGAAGGGAAAGTCCTCAATTCATCATCACAAAGGATCATATTTCTTGTACCAAAAATTTTCTTGCGTCACTTTTGATATACGTTGTTGGAAAATTGAACCCAAAATTATTAGAGGAAAAAAAGAAACAGCATACCACAAAAGATTGTTGACTAAGCATGCTAAAAGGTGGAGAAATTGGTGAATCTTAGTCATTGATTTGAGATAAGTGGGCTTTTGTTTTGTTTGTGTCCATTCCACAAGTTGACCCTTTTATGGCTGCAAAAAGGAAGCCCAATTCAAACTCCACATTCAAAACGACAACGACTTCAACATGTAAAAAGGAGACGTTTGACCCACGAAAAGTTTCAGGTTGAGACGTGTTTGGTTTGTGTAACTCATTGTATTTGCAAATACTCCAAACAAACACAAAAAGTCAATTCACTTTTACGAGCACGAATGAAGACATATGAGTGGAGGAACAGCCGAGTTCAAGATTTCAGTAGTTAAAATTTATTAGGATACAAAGTATTGTACTATATAAAACAAGAGATGAACATAGATTTTTGTATGGTATATAGTATGGACTGAACGGTTAAAGCATACAGCAACAATGGTCAATTAGGTCAAACGGTTTTATTGATGTTGGATCATAATTGGATTCGCGTTTAAATTGTTATTAGGTCAATAGTCCAGTGTTTAATCAAAAATATCTAATTAAAAATATTGATAAGTTGTTTATGAGTAACTAATCGAATTTAAAGATAAGTTTGTTTTTATTTTATTGGATCAAAGATATCTAATTAAAAATATTGATAAGTTGTTTATGAGTAACTAATCGAATCTAAAGATAAGTTTGTTTTCCTTTTTTTGGATTTGTACTAGTCTATATGATCCATGAGATGACTTATAAATATAAGGTCAGGACCAAAAGTCAGGTAGGTTGGATTAGATCCCAAATACTCAATTGTAATTCATTAATATTCAATCATGAGAGGGTCGGAGTGTCTTTTGTAGGTATCTCTTACAATCAAGAGTACAAGAAAGTGAAGTTTTATTAATAAATAAAAAAATAAGATTTTTTTAGACTTTCGAATCTTGAGGTATTGTTGGATAGAATGAAAGGAGTTTAGGATGAATGTGTGTGTTAAGAAGATGAAGAAAGTTTTGGTTTGAATATTGTGGAGAAAAGAAAATGGGTTTTGTTAAAATTGCATTTACTTGAAAGAGAGAAGTTGATTACGGTTCTACAAAAGATGGCAATAAGATTAGCAGCTTTACTTTCATCAATTATTCATTATTGCTTACACACTTTTCACCGACCAACATTTTCTTTTCTTTTCCCGAAATTAATTAATTCATTGTGTTTGTATTAGCTGGCAAATGAAATTAGTTTTCATATTTCGTATGAAAGTACTTTTAAGTGAGAAAAATAAATTATCAAATTAATTTATAAATAAACTAAAAAAAATCCCTAAATGGTTTTTTATTTTTTATTTTATAATTTGTATGAAAATTAATTTTAATTTATGAATAAATTTATTTACTTTGGTGAACCTAAATAAAATGTTAAATCACATAATAATGTCTAATAATTAATATTAATTAATTATAAAATTTATCTATTTTTTTTCTTTCTTTTCCATTAAGTTTATTTAGCCTTCTTGATTATAAGAAAGATGTTATTTACTTTTTAAAGTATTTTTTAAAATAATAAATTTTTCATATGTTTTATTAAAAGTTAAATTCATAATTTAATTTTGATACGAATTGAGCACTCATCACTAATGAAAAACTATAATTAATAATTAGGATGTAACTTTTTTACTTAAAAACATGAGGATTAAATATGTTTTGTCTTTTTAAAACTTTGGTCCAATTTAGTCCCTTAACTTTAGAAATATGTGGATTGAGTCCTTTTAACCAAATTTTGTTAAGTTTATTTGAGATTTCAAATGTATTTTATGATAGCATTTAAATTGTTTATACTTTTTAACACATTTTTTCTTCAATGTTAATTGAGAAATGCATTTGAAACTTCAAATAAACTTAACAAAATTTGGTTAAAGAGACTAAATTCATGCCCTTTTAAAGATAAGGGACTAAATTAGTCCAAAGTTTCAAGAAGAGACTAATTCCAATTTTCACTAAAAGTTAAAGAACCAAAAACATATTTAACTCAAAACATAATAATTCAAAAGTTACAATCGTAACTTAACCTATTTGACATATCTCATAAGACTATTTGATGCAAGCTAAAAAAAAGTGTATATTCAATAGAAATGTTTGATGTGATATAATATGTTAATATATTCTTATTTAGTTAATAATCCTTTATATATATTTATTGTTTCTGTTCATAGGGTTAAGGTAAACTATTTTCCTTCCTTTCGTCTTATTCCAAGCATGAGTCATTGTTTTTCTTCTTTTCACTCTCGTTACAATTCAATCAAGTTTGGAGGTTATCTATAAAAGGTATTTTGATGTCAAAGTCAATAAAGATTCGATAATTCTAACAAAAAATGCATATTAAATGGAACCAACTTACCATGATATCTCAAGTTTGTATTTAAAGATTTTTTTAATGGATTTCGGACTAACATCGACCTAATTACAATCCAACTAATCATGATTGTAGTTAGGTTTAATATAATTATCCGTAATCTTAATTCTTATTTATGGTTGACGACTCAGTTCATCTTTTTCATCAACCGATTCACTGGTGTTGCAGATTAATAGGATTGTCCAGCCTTAGATTGACTGAACCAGTCATACGGTATATCTATATATTACAAAAGGAAGTGTTAGTACAAATCCTGAAAACAATAAGTAAATTCATTATAAATAATAACTTACCGCAAATTTATTTTGTTGTGGTGAAACTAGTCTCCTAAACATCTAACTATAATGTTGTTGACACCGATGTATCACATTATGTTGGTCTTCCTTGAATCCCTAAACTAGATTTGGATGTGATATGGACCAATACTACTCCCTTACGTTCTTCTTGCACCTCCATAGGCAGGAAAAAAAAGTTAAACATGAGGCAAAAACATATTCAACTGCACAATTTCAAAATTGATCTTGGATTATGCAATCCAAAATAATACAATAATTTTGGACAAATAAGAACATATATCATTTTCAACCTATTTTCTTCTAAGGTCAACAACAAATAATACAATAATTGATTACGAAATTAATAATATTTTTTTTTTAGATCCAAAAACATATTTAAGTACACAATGTAGAACATTTTCCGAATCGGAAGCTATAATTTAGAATTGTTATTTTACTTATCTACGACATACATTTATTTTTATAAAATGTGTATTACAATTCATTCTTAATTCCTCATTTCAAAAGGATGATGAATTTGTTCCAGAATTCATTTTGAAATATAGTAGAATTGATTCCAGAATAAACTTCATGGAAGGTTTATTGAATTCTTGAAAGAATTGATTATCCAGAACCGAAAATTTGTATAGTTTAAAAAGAAAAAGGCTAAAAACAACTTCTTATGTTCTTTTAGGTGCAGATACGTCTTCCTACTGCTTAGTAAGAAAGTACGATCAGCTTCTTCCTGCATCTCCGTAAATTTCTACTTAACTCCATACAAAAAAAAAATGTTTGTATATTTTTTACTGTACAGTCTAAAAAGTTATTTCTGAAAGTAAAATATAACTTGTGAAGTACACAACTCAAAAGTTCTTTTCTTTTTCTTTAAAAATACATTTGAATTCCACAATTCAAAAATTAACAATAACTTTAGAAGTTTGTAATCCAAAAACTAAATAACTCTTGAATTATGTAATTCGAAAATTATTTTTTTGGAAGTCATTTTTTACTACCGGATTAATCCAGAGAGGGCAAATAAATGCTTATATTACAAGTATGCTATTAAAACTATTTTTCTTCAAAAACAAGTTAATCCAATGCATGATCATCCTAGCAGCTCACAAGAATAAACAGTGGTTTAAGCAGACAGTGACTTCTGAGTCATCGCTATTCATTCAACCTCTAACTATTGCAAATTTCCTGGTCAAAGAACAACCAATGTAGAAAAGCTGAAAAATCTGACCATTTTCAATTAGTTTTATACATTTGCTACTGTAAGGAATAAGTTTTCAGTGAACCACAAATACAATATTGAATCAAGTTCGGCCTGTTAGAGTCCTGCAATAGCCTTGATGTCTATATAGTCAGCAAGGTCAGTTCCCAGCAGCCGTGTCACTTCTACACTGTTCAGTTGCAGGAAGCAAAAGCCTAAGCCTACTTCTGTACTTTGTGATACGGTGTAACCGTTCTTCCCTTAATCTATGTGCCGAAAAAGGAAAGTAATAACATTGTTAATATGTTTATTTCATCCTAAATCACATGGTATATCGCAAAAAAGAAAAAGAATACATGTATTATTGATTGACCCGTATAACCAGTGTATTTTAATGAAGTCGATTATAACATACGTATTAAAAGTATACATTGATGTCGAGGTTAACATTATTTAAGAAATCTAGGTTCAACACTATCCAATGGGCAAAATAGTTATTAAATTTCATCTTCCAAAGTTTCCCACTTTGTTTCACTATTTCTACATAGTTCAAATGGGGCAGGCCATTGGAATGGGTGGTAGAGTCTTTGGACTGTGGTTAAACAGCTGATTGGATAAGACCAAAAGATCATTGACAGTGTAGTTGAATGCGTTTGTCATGTAAAGCGAGTAAATGACTCGTCAGTTTCTAGACTGGCCGAGCTAGTTGTTATGTCAATTTATATAGAATCATAAGCAATTTCAATCTAAAGAACTGAGAGGACAGGATATATATATAGTACTGTTTTCACTATTCTGAAGAGTACGCGTTCCACGAATCATAGCTTTCCTCTGGCTAGGATGGACTAAAGCATCACCTACAATTTTAGGAATTGACATTGAAGAAATAGAAGAAAGCAAAGTGAAGTCTATAGGGATGGAGGCAATCCATGATAGCTATTAGCAATATAACGAGGTGAAGGATTGAGTGAAGTGTGTACCTTTACAAAGAATGGGAAGATCAGACTCAAAATTTGGGAACCAAGGAGACAAAGAAGTTGGCACTGGGGAAGAGTTAGTAGGTGACCCAGCTGGAAGGTGAAGATGTTGCTAATGTTACATTCGAAGCCCCGATGGTGTATCTAGTGGTACCTCGGACACAGCTGTTGTATTGTATCAAAGGCAAGAAAGATGGTGATGGTGGTAGTTGCACTCGCACAGCAAAGAAAAGTAGACATAAAATAGAGAGAAGACTCAAATGTAACATCAGTTGAGATCACATTGCGACAAAAGGAAAGTGAGAGACACTTATACCCTTCCTAAGACCGAGAGAAACCTAAAAGGACACATTTGAGAGACCAAGTATGGATTTGAACATAGCATGAAGACCCAAACACTTGAGGGGATAAGAGGTGGAGTGAGTGACTAGGAAATAAAATAGAAAGGGAAATTTTGTTATCATATGCTAAGTAAAGCATTGGAAGCCACCCTGAACTCATACGATCCAACAATCTTACGAGTAATATCACAATTTTACAACCTTGTGGTCAACTTAGTCTTTCAATGTTCGACCACGAGTCATAGATTCACCAAATCACAAAAAGCGTATTACCACAATTTACTATATTCAATTGTATGCTAAAGTCTATAATGCATTGTCAACTAGACATGTAATGTTCTTACCACAACACACATAGATGATAAAAGCAAAAACCAAAAGGTGAAAGGAAGGCTACAAGTTCAGCATACCGCAATTTAACCTTTTTGGCCCGTTTAATGTGTCTCTTTAATAAATCTTGTGGTGATAAGTTCTCAAAAGATTGTTCATTCTGAAAGCAACAATGAGAAAAACATTATATGATTAATGGGGTGGAAATCTTGAACTAAGAACAAAAATGTCAATTGAAACATATGCTTGAGAACAATATTATTCTACAAAGCTTATTCATCAACACAACTAGTGTCAACAAAATAAATATTTTGTATGAAAATAAGGATTTCAGTTTCATAAGTTTGATTGCTTTAAAATAGGAAGCTAACTAGAAGAAAATCTAACCTCTTCCTGCTCATCTTCGTTTTTTTCATCTTCTTTCGTGTTTGACATATAACCAGCCACCATATATGCAGGCAATGGTTTAGGAAGTGCCTTAATTACATCTTTTTGTTGCGGCTGCCAATACAATGAAAAATGTGATAAATAAATAACACATTGAAATACATAGATGCATAAAATATTCATCCTCCAAAAGTAAATCATTGATAGTAAATTCTTGCACATTTGTAACCAATTTTAAAACCACGAGGTTAGCATATAAGTCATCCCCGGTTAGCATATAAGGAATCCCCCTATTAGAATCTTGTGAATATGTTAGAATCTTATAGTTTTAGTAATTAATGATATTAGAATCAATTGTTGATATAGGATCAATTGGATTAATTCCATATTTATGATATAGGATCAATTGATGTATGCTTCAGCTTGAGGGGGAGTGTTAGGATATTTACCCTATTTATCACGATTATATTGTGTCAAGAGTTACCCTATTTATCATGATTATATTGTGTCGAGGGTTACCCATTTATCATGTACTATTGTATCAATTTATTCTTATAAATAGAAGATTATAAGAGGAATCAATCAAACCCTCTTGAATTACTTTTACAGTTTAATTCTCAAGTCTTATGCAATTAGTGTAGTGAGCCAATTTATGCATGATCCAAGAGAGAGACACATGCAAGCAGTTGCAAAATTCTCCAGTATTTAAAGTCAAGTCCAGGAAAGGAACTATTATTCAAAAGAGAAGACACATTGACTATGAAAATATATATTGATGTTGATTATGCAGGTTCTATTACTGACAGAAAATCTACTTCTGGGTATTGTGTGTTTCTTAGAGATAGTCTAGTAATGTGAAGGAGCAAAAAACAATATAGAGTATCTCGTTCTAGTGCAGAAGTTGAATTTCGAGCTCTTTCTCAAGGAATGTGTGAAGGACTCTGGATGAAAATCATTTTGGATGACCTTAAAGTCCAGGTGGACAACCCTATGCAACTATATTGTGTCAATAAGTCTTCCATGAGCATTGCCCATGATCCAATACAGCATGACAGGACCAAACACATTGAGATTGACAGACATTTCATAAAAGATAATCTTCACGGAGGCTTTGTGATTACAACTCATGTAGACAAGTTGAGAATGATTGATATTCGTTTACCAACTTGAGGGGAAGTGTTATAATTAGAGGAAAATCTTTCTAATTAGAGAAAATATCGGTAGAATCTTCCTAATTAGAAAAAGTATCTATAGAATCTTCTAGTTTATTTTTCAGTATATTGTTTCCTTATTTCCCTTTTTCGGAAGATTAGATTGTTACAAATAAGGATAAGTAGAGTGTAATAGACATGAATGATAATAATAAAATTCATTCTCTTCTCAAGTATTACATTAGTTAAATTCAATTCCATTCTCTCTCTCTCTTACTCTGTGATATTCAAAAATGCACAACCCAAAGGAAAATCATTAAAAAGTCAAAAAGAAACTACAAACTTCTATTTAAAAGATTTCAACCATTTATCATTCCAAAGATGCTAAATGATAGAAGATACATGCATCCTCATAGAATTAATATTGTTAGAATAATTGCACCTATGCATCATCATTAAGCCTACTTAAGGGTAGTGAGCTAGTCTTTATGTAGTATTACCTAGGTCTGCACCTAGGTGTCTAGGGAAAAACCCTTAATCTTCTATGTACTTTTGTATCAGAACTTTATTATAAATAGATGAAAGTAAGAGGGATTATTAAGCCCTCTAGAAATATATCTTACAGTTTCAATCTCAAGTAATATCAATTAATTATTCTGTTCAGCTTTTAAAAATCAATATAGTTCATTCAAATTCAACAAAAGAGCATATAACTTTAGCGAGAGTCACTTATATTTAGTTGCAAAGTAAACATTTGCTATATATGCAATAAGTTACAACCAAAAATGTTCATCTTCAAGTCAAACTTATATAAAATGGAAGTTGACTCAAAGTAAAAGTCCAGCAATATTTGATGTGGAATATGCAAATTATCAAAGTACACATAAAATGCAACTAGCCTCGTTTCTTTAACATCAAAACAGAATTAAAATAGAATAATTTCCAGTCATCATCACAAGCTTAAAATCAGAAGCAGATTACAAATTGTAAAAAGAGGAAGAACAAATATATTACTCAAACCTGGCTTTCTTCAATTACACCATTTCGCAACCATGATCTACAAAGTGCATATAGAGAAGCATCCTCCGTTATTCTTACCTATAAAAATTAAATATAAGATAACTATCACATCTTAAAAAAGTTGCAGTAATAAAGCCAAGATATTAACTCAAGGTACTAACTCTCGATGGCATAATCAACACTACATTTTTATGCATCGTAACCTCCATAGTCAACACCTATGTTGGCTTCTAAGGTCATCTCACACCCCTTTGTAAATAGAATTCCTTTTCCAAGAGTTCCTTTCGAGTACTATAGAATTCGATAAACAGTTCTGACAAGAGTCACCTTTGGATTATGCATGAACTGACTTACAACCCCAAAAACATAGGACATGTCAGGCCTAGTGTGAGACAAGTAGATCAATTTCCCGACCAGCCTTTGATAAGATTGTCTATCCACAGCTACATCTTCAATTAATTCACCAAGTTTGTGATTTTGTTCAATAGGTGTCTATTAGTTTACATCCTAATTTACCAGTTTCAGCCAATAAATCAAGCACATACTTTTGTTCAGAGACGAAATACCATCATGTCAATGAGTCATTTCAATTCCTACGAAAAATTTTAATCTGTCAAACTCCTTAATTTCAAATTTTGTTAACCAACATTTATTTAAGGCTTCCATTCTTACCTGATTATTTCCTATTACAATTATATCATCTACATAGACAATTAGTACAGTAAGACTCCCTCTAAAGTTGAATGCTAAATAAACAGTGTATGGTCACCTTGGCTTTGCATGAACCCCATGGTCTTCATTACAATAGTAAACCTGTTAAACCATCCTCTAGCAGACTACTTCAATCCATAGAGTGCCTTCTTTAATTTACACACCTTTCCCTCCTTGACTTTAAACCCAGGCAGGACCTCCATGTAAATTTCTTCCTCTAGATTCTCATGCAAAAAGGCATTTGTGACATTGACGAAAATGATTGCTATGTTACAGTGTTCTTCCTTGATGGTAAGTTACATTGTTTCCAAAGTAGGAAACTATTATTCCAGAATAATCAATCTGTAACTAATTCACGAAAGGTCCAAAAATGAATTTTGTAATGGAGGATATACAGCCAAAGACTCAAGGTACAAGATGATTTTTTTGCCCTATAGTCCGAGAAAAATTTGGAGTAGTTGAATAGGATTTTTATTGTTTAGTGTTATGGAGGGTAAATAATTGACCAAATAGATAATAGTAAGAACAGCTTCTCCCCAATACTATTTGGGTACACTTTTACGGAGAAGAGGGGCTCAAGTTACATTTATGAGATGCCCAAATTTTCATTCTACCACCTCATTCTGTTGTAGGGTATTCACACAAGAAGATTCATGAATTATCCCTTGTTCATTGAAGAAGAGCAATGTTTGGTTGAAAAAATCTTTGGGATTATCGGAACAAACTCTTTTAATGGTTGTCTCAAATTGATTTTTAATCATTTGCATGAAGTTTTTGAAAACTTGTCTGACAACACTCAAGTGCAATCATCAATGAATATGACAAACCAATAAGTCTCGCATAGGTTAGGAATACTCAAGTGCTTTTTGTTAGTTTATTTATAGTCATGGTGGCTCTTCAACAATGGTTTCTTTATCAATTGGATGTCAAAAATGCATTCATTAACGATGATTTGCAAGAAGAGATTTATATAGAGCAACCTCTTAAATTTGTTGCTCATGGAGGGTCTTCTGGGTTGGTATTTCGTTTTCTATGTTGTCTTCACAAATCATTAATAATTTGTGTCACTCGAATGCAGAATGAGATATTTTCACTAAGTCTTTATTGATTACATTAGTAACAAACTTGGTACATTCGATTTATATGCACCAGATTGAGGAGCAGTGTTAGATATATTATATCTTAGATAGATATCTTATGTTTATCTTATCTCTATCATTTGTCTTTAGTTACTTTATTATTATTCCTTATTTATATTTTGGGCTTAGCTTTATTGATTATATTAGCAACAAACTTGGTACATTCGATTTGTATGCACCAGATTGAGGGGCAGTGATAGATATATTATATCTTAGATAGATATCTTATGTTTATCTTATCTCTATCATTTGTCTTTAGTTACTTTGTTATTATTCCTTATTTATATTTTGGACTTAGTCCATATCTCTTCTATTATAAATACAGATGGAATAAAGCCAACCAAAGGACCTCTTACAAGGAGTATGGCCAATAAGATCCAAGAAGGGTTGGAAGCAACAAAGGTTGCTTCTTTTCTCAACATTTTCTCATGGGAAGCATCAAGTTTTGCCCAATGGCCTCATTAACTCGCCTAGTGAGTGGATGCTCAGCACTATAGAGTCGAGTCCAATGAGGACAAGTCAGAGAGCTTCCCACGCCCAGCTAGCTTCAGTCCTTTGCCCAATGCCAGCATCATTTCTAGAAGAATCATCCTTTCCTTACGTGCAATACACCAGAAAAACATGCAACCATGTGGCTTATGATCGTGAGGCACGGCTGATGATAAGCCAGAGCTTGGGAAGGGGGNTCAACACCCCACCCTTTGTATTTTCACTTTTGATGCATAGTAATGTCACGATGTTGAGATCACTCCAGCCTTGCCTTGCTTATTCTCATCTCCTCTAGCCTCCTTCCTTGGTTAGGAATGCTTAGAGATTCATTTACCACACATACACACCACCAATTCCTCTTTTGCTTCAGCCAACATCCTTTATTTTCACTGCTTCCTTCACTGACTTAACGTATGTTCGGTGCAAGCTTTGGAATGGCAAATCATATGTGCTTTAAGGATTCCATCAAATATAGTACCCTTTGTGTATATTCAACACAGGGAAAATTAATCCCATACACAGTTTTCACTATATTCAACACACATTGTTAGATATATTATCTTTATTTTATATTTATCTTTTATCTTTAATTAGTTAGTTTGTTATTATTTCTTATTTGTATTTTGGGCTTAGCCCATACTTTTTTTATTATAAATAGAAAACCTTATGTGTGTATTTATCACAAGGGAGATTAATCCCAAATATATTTTTCACTATATTCAACACACATGAACAAAGGATACTGAAAAACTAGACCATTCTTAATCACAAACGTTATTGACCCTTGTCTCTGTTCTCGAAGGAAGAAGTGTCGAAAGTTGTGGATCTAGCGACGAGATTGGGTGCTCAAAGCTATTCCATGAGATAATTGAAGTTAGTGGGAAAGTGGGAAATTTTGAATACCATTTATGTGTTTCATTGGCTAATAAAAAATGTTAGGTATTTTTGGTTCACTCCAAACTTTGAACATGTTTCACCAATTGGAAAAAGGCTTGCAATTTGCCTGCTTATTATATTCAGTATTTGTTTGACTCAGTTTTGCATTGGCCATCTTAGAAAACTAGATGACAACATGACCAATTTCGTTGCTTAAGCAAAGCTATAATACAAGTGTTGAAAATGTTTGTATTGGTTGAGATCAATCAAGGTTATTTTAAGTTGAAAAACTTGTATATGGAACTTGTTCTTTGTTAATGGACTACAACTTTGACATGTCCCTAACGAAATTCTAAATACCCAATAAGTTCCCACATGGACAATCCAATCAGTCTTTTGAGTGCTACTCCACCTAAACCTATGGGCTTCCACTCATACAATTAAAGCATCAGCAAAGTCCCAAAATTTAGGATACTTGTGGTGGATGCAAGGGTAGACAAGGTTGATGGGATCACAAAGGCTACCTACTTCACTTATTGCGAAATGTCCAAGCCAAATTTATGACTGAGAATTATTATTTCTTTCACAGGTTCCCTAACTAAATTCTTAATGTTAATAAGTCATAATCCCAAATAAAACTTAATAACAAAAGTGAGTCTGATAGATCATGAATTTTCTGAATTATATAGCTGTAAAATCGTTATATATAAGGAGAAGAAGAAGCTTATAGAAATAGTTAGAATATTAATGGGTTAGTTCGTTAGAGGGGTTACTTAGCTATAAATAAAGGATGGATGATAGGAGATATTCATATTTTGGTGATTGTAAATTGAGCATTTTTGTGAAAGGAGAAATCCTTTGGTAAGGGAAAACCTGGGAGGAGAGAATGCTCTCCTATTTCTTGTACTTCTCTCATCCTGTCCAATAAAAATATGTATTCTCTTTTCTATTTTGTATTTGCTGATTCCTGACAAAAATACTATAATAAAAGTGTAAAAGCTTGCAAGCATAGGGAAAAGACTGTAGTTCCAAACCATTTGCTTACACATTTTCTTAGCTCCTTCACTTTCGTTCCCTCCACCCTTTATATAACAAAACCACTCTTATTCTCTCTCTACAACTAACTCGCTCTGTTTCTTGTTGCTGCCTATAGTGGAAAAGGGGCCCTAACTCCTTTTGGGCATTCAACTGTAAACCTGTGAAGGCTTAGGGAAGGGGTTTGGATTCCTACCAGAGTCAGCCCATGATATCAAGTTAACGGACAAAATTGACAGTGAAATGAAAAAGAAAGGAACAAACGGATCAAAGACCAAGGATATTTCCATCACAACCACTAAAAGTTTACAAAGACGACTTTAATTCATATTAATTAAAACAAGAAAATCAGAATAGGCGTAGGACTCGTATAGATATGGTTAGAACTACCAAGCACATTATGTGCTAGAGATTAATGTAAACGATACTGTTAGTAGGCAAAAGATAAGCCCACTGTGCATATTCCTAAGAAGATTACCAAGCACCTATATTTCTCAATATGTAATTAAACACACACGAACAGAATTTAATTTATCGATAACAAATCAATTAATTCATCATATACAAAAAATGTAAAAAAAATTGATTGCAAAGGAGGTAAAATAAGAGAAAAAGAGACTCACTTTTCGATCTCTAACAACAATGTAGGTATCCTCTCTGATTTTTTCCCTGAGAAACCAATCACATATATCATCAATCCCAGCTCCATAACCAATAAAAAACACACAACGATGTATACACCACGTGTCAAGGAAAAGAAATTTACCTGGTACTCGAATCTTTACCGCCATTAATATCAGAAACCGCAGACCGAGACGCAGCCTATAGCCAAACGGAAAGCAACAACAAAAATAAAGGAACAATTTGAAATCCACCATAATTTTATTTCTATAAAATTCAATTCAATTCCAAACCAAATCGAACCGAAATATTACTATCATTGAACTAGGACAAAATCTAGAAGCTCAAAACAAAAAGGAAAAAACATAATCATCATTCATTAATACATATCACTCATTCACAAAGTTCAAAAAAAAAAGCAAATGGGGCATCAGATTTGGAACCTTTTTAACGGGAGGCGAAGCAGTGGGTGTGGCAGCAGCGTTGCCCACATGCCCAAAAGGCACGTGATGCGGTGGCCTGGCCACGTGCAAGGCGTGACTGAGGTAATCCAAGTGCATACCGCGAACAACGCCGCCGTACACCATAGCCGGAGGCGCGAACGCGCCACCTGAGACGCTGTGGTCGACGGCAGCGAGGCCTCTGACACTTTTTGGCGCGAACGGGTAGGCGAAGTGAGGGTCGTGGGGTTTGGCCAAGAGAGGATTCCCTGGGGCGCGAATTGGAAGGGTTTGTTGCTGCGGAGGGAAGTGCTGGTGCGGCTGAGGGAGAGGCGACACAGGCCGCGATGCAGTGGTTGTAGCGGTGGCGGGGTCGAGAGGCATGGTGGTAGTGATGGTGGTGGTGGTGGCGACTGCAGCGGCGACGGTAACTTTTTTAATTGTGGTGGGAGTGGAGAGGAAAAGGAAGCTGCGAAGTTGTTTTGATTGGGTTCTTATTTGGAGAGAGGAAAAAGGGAGGGAAAGGAAATTGCTAATTATTGTCGGGGGAAGTAAAAAACAAAAAAAGGAAAGAAAAATTAATAACAGCTGAGTTTCAGTTTGGTATGTCATGGGATTCCTTATTAGAAAAAAAAAAGTGTATATAACCTGACGAGTATTATTATTTGAAAAAGGTTAATGCTTTCTTAAAGTTTGAAGTTAATGCTCTCTAAAAATTAAAAAACATTATAATCTTTAAATTTAGAAGAATTTATTTTAATATTCAATATATTCTAAACACAAGTAATTTTTTTTTAATTGTTTTTATAACCCTTAAATAATTTGAAAGATTGAAACTATAGTGTTTTTCAAATTTAAGATATTAAAATAATTATTTGAATTGGGAGGATAATAAAGGGTTGAAAATAATACTTATGGTAAGGAATTACTTTTTTTTATATATTAGGATATTGACTTAAGTGATGGAAGTATTTACTTGTTTTCTCTTCTTAAATGGTGATTTTGAAATCTATGAAAATTATTATTCTTCTAGGGAAGTCAAGTTTCAATGACTTTTCGACTTAATTATTTGTGTGTGAAGTGTGTGAGCTAGATAATGTGCAAAAAATGATGAAGTTCTATAACGAGCTTTTTGATAAACATATGTGAGAGCAAACACTTATTTGGTGAATATTGTTAATTCTTTGATATGGTATGCAAAGATGACATTTTGAGTTGATGATCACACCATGTCACATTTGTTTGAAATTTTTGGAAATGCAAATGAATTTTTATTGTTTGTGTGCATCATTATATCAAGAGGTCATTTGTCTAATGTCTTATTTGGTTTGTATTTTCACGAGGACATGAAATAATTCAAGTTTGGGAGAGTTTAATAAGTGTGAAAAATACTTATTATTCATGCTTATTAACAATGTCAAAGTTGTAATTATTCATCAGTTAATTATCCATGAGTTATTTGTTTTCTTTATAGGAAAAATGTAATAGTTGTTAGGTAAGTTGTGTTAAGTCATTATACAGGAAATTGATGCATCATTGAAAAATGTTATTTGAAAGTCTTTAATTTCTGGAAAGTAAGTTTGAATGTGGACATAGATAGAGCAACTAAGAGGATTGGTTCTAGGAATTGTATCTAGTTCTATTGGTCATTCTTATACATTTGATTCTACTACAAATTATATGTTAAATGGACTAAGGAATTAGTAATTTAGCATATATATTTAGAACTCGATCTTAAGAAATTAAAAAGAGATTACATCGATGTGAATGTTTGAATGAAATAATGATACATTGTACAGAGTTTAACTTCATAAGAGTCATGAATACCAATTCCAATGAAGTTCCTTCTTAAATTTCAATCGTAATATTTAAAACTCTTGTTATTACAATCTACTTCCATCATTATGAATTCAATCATCGTTTTATCTAAGTTGAATTTGATAAATAAACAAGATTAGACAAATAAGACACAAGTCCCTTAGGAAAACAATACCTAGAACTTCCATTTACTTGTCTTTAACTCCAAGGACCCAAACAAATTGTTAGGGACCTAAAAATCTTGTTTTTTTTGTGTTGTGGGAATTTTTAAAATCTTGACAGTGGTTGTTCAATACACATGACTAGATATAAGAGGAAATTTGTAAATTTCCAGAGCAAGGAACAAGGCTTTGTTACTTATGGAGACAATAATAAAGGAAAGATCTTTGGAATTGGTAATGTTGGTGGGGTAGATACCTTGAAGATTAAGGATGTGCTACTTGTTGAATGTTGAAGCACAATCCACTAAGTATTGGTAAACTTTATGACAAAGGGTTCAAGGTATATTTGAAAGTGACTATTGCACCATTCATTAGAATGACTCAAATGAAGTTACTCTAAAAGGTACAAGGCATAATAATATTTATTGAATTGATCTTGATCATGCATCAACTATAAATATGACTTGTTTGGTTGTTAAAGAAGAAAATCCATAGTTATTGCATAAAAGAGTTTCTTGTACTCAAATGTCATTGTTTCGGGTGTGGGGTTGATAATCACAATCGTAACACTCTTTCACACTTTTCTTTCAATCCTCTAGCGTCGCCTTAGGTCTCTGTCACAAAATTGTCCTCGGTTCTTCATCTTAAAATTCCAAGTCGAGCGGGTGGGTACTTGTCAAAGGCACTCCAACACTTACGTTATATATATATATATATATATATATATATATATATATATATATATATATATATATATATATATATATATATATATATATATATATATATATATATATATATATATATATATATATATATGTATGTATGTATCTAATCGGTTATCACAACAAAGTCTTAAATTCACAATAAATGCAATCACTTGCCTCTGTCTTTATAGGTTTCAAGACGAACTTTTAATTAGGATTGACCTAATCACGGCCCAACAATCCAAAAGTCGATAAATGTATTTTACTTGTAAATATGTTGGATTTGTAATGTTGGTGCTTAATGGATGCATGACTAATCGACTTATTGAGAAGTAATCCGATTTGCATAAACTTGGGACTAGAGACAAACTTCCTCCAATGTTGTTTTGGAAGTGTTGACTGTCAGGTCAGTGAGAGACCGATCGGTCATACGGTACAACAACATTTACTTGATAATTGGCTTTCCAAAACTAAATTTTGAAACGATAAACTTTGTGCAACATGTCAAAAGGGTAAACAAATGAAATCTTCTTTTCATTATAAAAATATTATTTCTACATCAAAAACCTTAGAACATTTGCACATGAATTTATTTGGTCCTTCTAAAATAAAATGATTTGGTGGAAATTATTACGCTCTTGTGAGTGTTGATTGTTATTCAAGACATACATGGACTTTCTTTCTTAGTTTTAAAAGTGAGGCATTCAACGATGTTAAGAAGAGATTGTCTATAAAACTGAAGTGTCTAAACGTCCTCGTATGTTTTGAAATTTAATAAACAATAATAAACGAAATGAACATATGATAGTGTTATCATTAGAAAAGCAATACAACTAAAATATAAATGGTTTTGTGAAAATGCTTTATACCTCAAGAAAAGCCTTAGTAAAAGCGCGAATGTATGAACAAAATCACAATTAAACAATTTTCTTATTTAATGCATTAATGAGAGTCTTGCTGAATGGATTAGTGTTATACATTATTAGGTGATGATCAAACGAACTCTCAATATATCTTGATAGATGAAAGTGTCAAAAGATGTTTTTGAAAAGAAATCCAAAAGTCCTAAACGATTATCCAAAAACTTATGTTGAAAGACATCTTGTTAAAAGTGTTGTTGAACGAAACAAAAACAACTCAAATAAGTGTTTACATAGGCTAAATGATACCATGTGTCGAACAATCTATTTCATCCAAGACGAAGCCTTCATAAACTACCTTCATTAAATGCTCAACGTTTAAAAACAACAAAAGTGATAAAAGAAATAACATATTTGTTGTATGGATGTCTGTTATACTTTATGCAGATTGCATATTACATGTATCCACGTGCTTCATCATATACAGATAAAAAGTGAATGTTAAAGACAAAGAAGACATTCACGGAATGTTCTCCTTTTGTCAAAGTATTGAAAAAAAAAATCTACTCTGACAAATTGACTTTAACCAACAGTTTATACATACAACAAGATTGAGATGACTCAGAGATCAAAGCAAAGCTCTATCTAACGAATATATTTTTGAAAAGCCTTCAAATCGAAGATCATTCAAAAAGAGAATAAAGAGACTATATTTTTTGGGCTATTCTCTTACCAGTAGACAACCCTTTATACTTTGCATAACAACAAAAATGCATATTTTTGTTGTGACCACGTCACCTAACCTACACCATAGTATAATTAATGTCACCTAGCATAATCTCCCCCTTGACAATTTTCCTAATGGGAACCAAACTTCTAACATTGACTTGTTCTAAAAAGCTAAATTGATAATTATGGTCTAACTCTTTCAAGTGAAGAGTGTAGTAAGTCAAGCATTATAATTTGATTATAATTTGGCTCACTTAGCTCACATCATGGGATAACTAATATCACTTACGATATTAGAGTAGAATTTTTTTTGTGAAGGTTATCATCTGAGATAATGGTACATGATTCGTAGGTAATACAAAATTAACCTATTGATTTTACACACGGATTAGAAAATAATTAATTATTAAAAATTAAAACTCAAAATGTGATAGCTTTAGTCTCACACTCAGTCGTTAAAAAAATTTCTCACTTGGGCTTACTCACAAAAAGTAAGAAGTTCGCTCTTCTCAT
The DNA here is from genome assembly GCF_000741045.1 of Vigna radiata var. radiata. Taxonomy (NCBI): domain Eukaryota; kingdom Viridiplantae; phylum Streptophyta; class Magnoliopsida; order Fabales; family Fabaceae; genus Vigna; species Vigna radiata. Next base: position 27,672,717 of record NC_028355.1, on the reverse strand, counting down.
GCTCACTCACCCCAATCTCTATTCATCTCCTTCTTTCATTCTCTGTCACCCACACCCATACAAAGAAACATCAATCCACCTTTTTTGACGACATCAAAACCCTTGCCTCTACCGCATGTGCCTCCTTTGCATTCCCTAGAACCACCTTCACTCGAGCTTGTTGCAGGTTCCTTGAGATCAAGAGCTCGCACCTTTGCCATTGTGTCACAAAATTGTCATCCTACAACCACTACCATGCATTCTTACCTCTAACGAGGCTTCCCAGGATTATGGTAAACAATCCATTTGAATCATAAACTCGATTGGTGTGGCAGGTAGATCACAAATCCATTTGTACTCAACTTTAATTTTGGATATTGAGCGAATTGAAGAGATGTAAATTGGGTTTACTTTCTTCTATGGTTTTGAGTAGGTGGAATGTTGTTCGTTTGTTTATTATCTTTGTATTCTTTTTATTGAAAATAACAATATCAATGAATTATGAATTTTGATTGTGCTGCTCTGTTGTAATATCGTGATTGACACTTGATTAAGCGTGTTTTGTTTATTTATGGTTCTTTTGGATTCATTTTGTTCAAAACTCTTGATAAGACCGATTAAGCTGTGACCAACAAGGGTGCGAAAGGGGTTTTGTTTGAAACAAGACCATTGCAAATACATCAATCATTATCAAATATAGGAGGGTCAAAACTCAAACATAAGATGATTATTTAATCTTGACAACTCTCATGCGTGACACCTCTTTAATAATTTAGTACGGTACTAACTAAAAGGACCTGATTGCTTGAAAAATTTTAAAATAGAGACCAAATTGAGACACATAAAAATGGAATCGATTTGAGATTTTCCTATAAAAATAGGAACAAATGACATGATTTAACCTAACATTTAATTGAATAAAAAAGTTTGATAAATATCACTTAAAACAATAATAAAAACAATTGCTTATGTACATAAAAATCCAAAGCCTAATGCATTAAACAAAAATATACAAACGAGGTCATCCAAATGATACACACTAGACATACCATCAGACGATACGATAACTAAGCTCTTTGAGTATTGTACTCATGAGATGAGTTAAATATATATTATTATCTTGAAGATTGTAATTTCCAAACACGTTACCCTCAGGCAATTATCACCATCCTTACTAAAGTATTGAAATTTTCCAAACATGACATTGACTCCTTAACACATAATTAACGTGACAATTAAATAAGGTTTGTTCCTTATTTAACCATCGCATAATCTCCTTATAATATGGTCAACGTAACTCACTAAAAGAGAAATATCTACTAAAAATCTTTCATTATGAATATGTCATTTTGTTAGCGCATTCACTGTATCAACAACAACAATACGAGTGATTGGAACATGTTTTCTACAAATTGAGGTTATAAGTCTTCATCTACCATTGACTCAAGAAACTCCACCTCTTATTCTAGTCATATTTATACAAACTAAACTATAATATATTGTTTCATATTGCAATTATAATCTATATAACATATACTGTGGATTGTATAAACAATGATTTTTCATGGAATATATTTATGAATTGTTCAATTTAAAATACATGGTGTATAAATATATTTCAAATTGTAATATATATATATATATTCAAAATAATTTTATATTACACAAAACGACAAAATAAAGTGTACTTAATTTTTTAACACATGTATTCTCTTAATTGGTAGAAACGTTCGGTTTTGATCTGAATACTTAAGTATCATGTAACAAATAGGTTGATGAGCTTGCAACATTTACATCAAAATTGACTTGATATTGAAGATTGTGTGTTGTTATAATTTTGAAAAATATTTGGATACTAATAAAAAAAATTTGAGACTATATAAAATATCACCCAATCACATTGAAAATACATAAGATAATATTAGGGTTTAAGTGAAGCACCACTTATAACCTTAAGCCTCTTAAAATGATAAAATGTAATTTAAAACATAGATAATTATGTTGTTAAAAACTTAAAGTTAATTAGTAAATAATAGATAAAATTAGTTTTTTAGTACTCCTTATCTTAATAAATCTAAAGAAACATGAAAAGTATCAGAGACTAAACACGAAAAGCATCAGCGGTCCCTGAGGTTGGTTATTCCTTATTTCACTGCACACTCCCTTCCGTACGCAGCGACGCCGTTTTGCGTACCCTAACCCCGATTCCCTCCTCGAAAAGCTGGTGCTTCCACTTCTCTAATATTGAAAGTATCCACATTCCCAATTTCACCCGCTTCCCCTTTTCTTCCACTGTTCTTAGTTAAATTATGTCGGGCAGAAACCGCGGGCAACCCCTTCCTCCTCCGCATGCCGCGGGGCTATCGCCGCCAATTCACGACCACCCGGTGTTCGGCGCTCGGGCCCATCACCATCTAGTGGGACCCATTGTCCCCGCCCATCCCCACCCCGCGCTTCTGGAAGAATTCCGGGACTCGCAGCTAGGGCTGGGCCCACGCGGGCCCATTCCGCTTCACCCGGCGGCGATCATCGAGGAGCGTCTCGCGGCCCAGCACCAGGACATTCAGGGCCTTCTGGGCGACAACCAGAGGCTCGCCGCCACCCATGTGGCCCTTAAGCAGGAGCTAGAGGCAGCCCAACACGAGCTCCAACGCGTGGCGCACTTCCGAGACTCGCTCCGGGCAGACACAGAGGCCCGCATGAGGGAGCTCTACGACAAGTCGGCCCAGCTCGAGGCCGAACTCCGGGGCACCGAGGCCACCCGGGCCGAGCTCCTCCAGGTCCACGCCGACATCAAGGAGCTCACAGCTGTCCGTCAGGACCTGTCCGGACAGGTGCAGGCCATGACGCAGGACTTGGCCCGCATGACTGCCGATGCCAAACGGCTGCCGGCGCTCAGGGCCGATGTGGAGGCCATGAAACAGGAGTTGCAATGTGCAAGGTAGTGGCTTTGTCTCAATCTGGTGCAATAGGGTGAATTGTGCTTTATTTGTGATCAAGGTTTTAAATTACGCATAGGAAACCTTGGCTGTGGTTATTTTCTAAATAATTGTGTTAATTTTTGCGTAAAATTGTCCAACAATTTTCTTACAGTAGTGATAGAGAATATGAGAAATGATAAAAACATATAAAAGTAGGAGAGGAGATGAATGATGCGATGGACAGGTGGGGATAAAACAACTAGTTGTTGTTGCATGAATAACACAACTCTGATTTTGAATTATGTAGCTATGCATTAGAGTTTGCAGTAAAAGCTGAATCCTATGTTGCAGTTGACAATATATCCACTGAAGGAATTTTATAAATGCATATTTCTTATGACTTTGAATGGTAAATATAGACCTGGTGGCTTTAAAGAGGGGTACTGGGATGCTGAGCTGATGTTAATGTTGTTGGTATTGTTTTAAATTGTCTATTGCCTTTTAGGGCTGCCATTGAGTATGAGAAGAAGGGATTCGCAGAAAACTATGAGCATGGTCAAGTGATGGAGAAGAAGTTGGTTGCAATGGCTCGGGAGATGGAGAAGCTTCGTGCGGAAATTGCGAATGCAGAGAAAAGAGCACGAGCTGCCGCGGCAGCTGGGAATCCAGGTATGCATCCTTTTTGCGTGATGTAGTCTTGATGAGTTAACAAACTGCAATATATGACAAAATGGTATTGGGTCTAGTTCCATTTTTTTGTGACACTTTTGTTTTCTTGTCTCAAGATATCATTGTTTTGGCCTACTAATGCTCTTCATTGTTTGCTGTCCTTTGCTTTGATTTTGTAGGCCCAGGGTATAATGCAAATTATGGCAATGTTGATGCTGGATACGCTGGAAATCCTTACCCTGGAATTTATGGCATGAACCCAGTAAGTTTTGTTGCATCTGAAATTTATCTTAACTGAGTGGATCAGTCTGAATTAAAAGGGGTTTTCATTTCTCAGTAATATACTTCCATATCTGTGGTTTCTTGAGAAATCTGTATGTTGTTTGTTTGGTACTTAAGTTAGACCGTTTCAATGGACATTCATCAGTGAAACCTCGAATTAGTTGATTCTTACTCACATGTAGAAGTGGTACCCGTTATCATTGAATATTATGATATTTTCATTAGGTCTGTAGTTATCAGTACAGTACAGTGGAGTTGGAGGGGCTAACCTCAAAAATGCTATTGTAGGATGGGATTTTATGATCCTTGTTATGATTACACAATTTATGTTATTTCGTATCCTTTGTGAATTCTGGACCTTGGTGGTATGAGTAGGATCTTCATTTTTACTGCTTTGCCAATCTCAGATCCGGTCACGAACCTAGGTGAATACAAATAGCACCCGAATTATTCTTATGTCCTGCAACAGCAGTACAACATATTTAAGAATGGTATGACAACACTGATTAACAGGGTAAGTTGAATGAAGATAGAAATAATGTACTGGAGAGGAAATATTTTGAGTCATAAATAATTTCGTATAGTGAATTGTAAGATTCATAATAGTTCCAAAGAATGTAACATACTTAAATATAAGGCGTAAAAATCCAATGATACTAGATTTACATTTTACTTATAGTCTATTTGTAGGAAGACCTTCATACTAGTTCCAAGTAATATCAGAGTCCTTTTTTTATTTACCCATTTCTATAAAGCAAGAGTCTAGCAGAAAACTCATTCAGCAGTAGCATGTGTAAAGCAAGAGAAGGGAGCAGAAATTCAGCAACACATGTTAAAAAGTAGATGGGAACAGCAACATTTATAGTTTATCAAGTAAACATGAGGAAACAACAGATATAAGCGGTGTGGGTGTAGGTGGAGAAGTGAGATTATGGCTTAGAGTCTAGAAGTGAGCTAAAGCCAAGATAATGAGTGGACATGGTCAAAAAGAAAAGAACAACCATTTTGCATCTTCTCTCTCAGATTCACAACAAAAGTATAACAGATTTAGGGTTTTTTCAAGCCTTGTCATTCAACCTGATCTGTTTTATAGTGTGACCTGTGCACAATTCCTCCCATGATTCAGTGACTGAATCAAACCAGAATTGTGATTCATGCAGTTCTGAAAGTGTTTTGAACTGTACAAGATTGATTTAGAAACAAGCATAAGTGTTGCAGTGATTTGTATCATGCGATGTGAATCATAGATTGTGTGATATTGATTGTGTTTGTACAATATGTACTACCATATAAGTAGTCAGTTTGTAGCTTTTCAGGGTTATGTTGAAGTTATGGAGGTCAAGTTATATACACTACTCAGCATGAAGAGTTTTAAATTGGACGGAGTTGCTAATTTTCCAGAATCTACAATAATGCCATGAGAACTGTATTTGTCTCTTTTGTATTCTCGTCCTGAGAGAATTACCTTGAATTTGAAGGGATGGAACTGTTGAGTCGGGAGAGGAGGGAAGGGAGAGTTAGTTGGGACAGGTAGAGCAGTTAGTTAGAGGAATTAGTAATAAATAAATAGGGGAATAAGACTTTCATAGCACCAAAAGATTTGTAAGGAAGTGGAAACCATTGGAGGAAACATCTTTGCCTTTGTTCAAAAAGGTAGTAAATTAAATTTATATTTGAGTAAAATTGTAAGAAATCAAGATATAAAAAGTTGTAAATTAATATAGACAATTATATAATGTTTTTTATTGAATGAAAGTAATAATAGTTGACTGATTTATACTTTTTGAGGAATCCTTTAAAATAATTTATACTTATGTGTAATCCTTAAATGTAGTCTATACGAATGTGATATCCTTAAATGTGGTTTATGCATGTGTAATTCTTAAATATAATTTATACTAATTATGTGTAATCCTTAAATATAATACTTAGATATATTTTCTTATTTATCTTAACAAAAAAATTAAATAAACTAAAAAATATAATATTTTTAAAATTTGAAAAATGAAAAAAATACTGGTTTCCTGCACAGGTTTAGATTGCTTTTGTCAGTTCATTACTAGTTCTCACTGATTTTGATATGATCTGGTTTTGGCAGTTAATATACTGATCACTAGACTGGTTTTCACTTGAATGAATTGGCTAGTCCGGTTTAGTCTTTAAGCCAGTGAGTGATGAAGTTGTATTGTATAGCTTGCAAATTGTTTGGTTTGTTTATTGCCCTAAATGTATTTGATTGTATGTATATATTATATTGTATATGGTGGGAATTATTGTCTGTAGTATGTTTATTTAATAGTATTTTACAACCTTTCCATTGATTTTGATATTGTTCTTTGCTAAAACTGGCAAATTTCAGGTACAGTCTGGAGGGGAGAATTTTCCTCAGTATGGACCAGGGCCTGGGGCTTGGGGTGCATATGACATGCAGCGAGGTCAAGGACACAGATAGATTCCTGTTAAGCAATCATATAACTGGTATCTTGGGTTGCAACTTTCTAGATGATTGGTTGTTTCATCTACTAATGAATGTCCTGGGAAATTGTCTTTTAGGAGGTCTTTGAAGTTGTACTTTATAAAGCTCACATGTAGGTTGATGATGTCGTAGATGATGGTTGTCTATGGTGTCAAATAAGGGACATTTTGTTTTGTTATCTTGTTTTTGTGGTGTGGCTCTCATGTTAATCTTGGTTCTTTAAATTAAGTCTTTTTGCATGGTTTCTTTAATTTCTATCTGGTATACTTATTTGGAGGTTGCTCTTTGTCAAAAGTATGCAACTATCATTGGATTTTATGTAAATATTAGCAAATTGTTAGCCATCACTGCCTCCTAGGGCAAGGAAAAGATAAGTTGTTTTTCTATCTCTTCTTTTCACTTAATGTGCTTTGTAGTTAGTGATTTGAATTTGCTCAAGGAGTCAAAGTATACGATCTCTGTTGGAGCTTTTAAGTATCAGCTTCTCTGTGATCATCACCAGCACAGAAGCAAACTATAGTTGCTGTGTAATAGGCTTTCTAGGAAGCAGTATGAAACTGCTAAAGAAAATGAAATATCTGTTGGACCTCTTGTCAGTAAAGAAAATGAAAATATTTGCTAGATCGTGCCTTCAGATACAAATGAAGATTCTATCTTTGTACATTTCTATTCTTTGTAACTATATGATATATATAAACTAGAGTCTTAGAAATGCTTCTTTAACACTTGCTTTGACTTGAAAAATCAAGAATTAATTTATGGATATCAATCACAAATAACATTCTCATCATCTCTATTTGTAATAGCCAAAACCCTTTAAAAAAAGGAAATAGGAATATGCTGAAATAAATGGAAAGGTTATGAAGATATTTTTTCCTATTTATTATGTAAATATTGATAATATTTTTATCCTAATAATATGATATTTACAACACTTTAGTCTTTCAAGAAGAATTTGAATATATTTTCTCTTTCATTCATTTTTCTCCTATATTTATCTCCCCCTTCCCTCTCCCTCATCATAACTTATTCAAAACCCCAATTAAAAAGGTCAATTTAAATGCAATGAGCATTAATCTATCCCTCCGTGAAAAGTAGGATGATGTATATCCCTATTATATTGTCATTCCTATGACCTTTTCATGCATTACTCCATATGTTTGGATACAGGATTTCTATTAATCATTATGTCCACATACTGTCTCCAAGCAAACATTCTAGTCCTTTCATAGCATTCATTCCCGAGTACAGTGTAATATGAGGAAAAAACAACTTTATTAACGAAATGAAGATTTTTTATGCTAATACTAGGGGGAAAGAGGCACTCCATGCCTACATGTATTTAAAAGAAAATAAATAATAATAGAAGTTAAATAATAGAAGTGGGTAGTTTCCAGAACACAGTTAGATAGAGTGTGGTTACATGGATAAGATTAAGATTTATTTTTGGAAGTTATTGGGGTAAAATAAACTGAGAACACAATCTATAAACAACAACCCCATATCCCTTACATATATAGAGTTATAGATTAAAAAGATCTGTGTATTGGATGACATTCTAGCTTTTACTCTCTCTTCCTCCAGTGGCAATGCTTAAAGTAAAACATTGCTTCCATTTTTTATTAATGAAATCAAAAGCAATTTGAAACAAGATGTAACTCTACTTTTGTCCACCATTCAATTTAACATTTAGGGCCCATGACTTCTCACATCTTTTGGTTTCAAATATTTTGTTTCATTTATTAATATTTTAGATGTACTTGTATAATTTTCAATAGAAGATTGATATCATCTTTTGTCTATCTTTAATGAAAAAAGAATCAGTCTGTACAAGTTATAAGAAAATTGAAGAAAATGATAATGCCAAAGAATATATTTTGTCTGATTTTTCTAGCCATTTTAAGTTCACATGGAATTTTACATCATTCTACATGTTTTCATACATCATACATCTTAGCAAAATGGTATAACACTTAGTTAAAACTGCATTTACCTTATCAGTAGGTGTTAATGTACTAGCTCATCACTGCGGTGATGTTATACTTATCATACGTTTCCTTATCAATAGAATGTCCTCTTTTCCCATTGAAAACAAAATTCGTTATTCCATTTGTTTACAGATTATGGTAAAAAGGATTAGTGTCAAAAGTGTCAAAGATTATGGTACAGCTTTGGTGCCGTGTTGAGGAGAGAAAAACCTAGAAGGAGGAGTATAATGAATTCTGTGTGTTGGGTATACACGAGTATTCTTAATTATAATAGATAACATATAAAATAATAAGGAATAAAATCAATATTGAATAGTGGGAAATATTTGGTAAGAATACTATATCATATCATATCACCCTATTTAATATAAGAATACTGTAACATATCATACCACCCTATTTAATATAAGAATATTATATCATATCTCCTTGTATTATTGGAATGCAGTGATTTGCATTATGAAGTATTTAAAGTTGCACATAGAAAAGATTTGTTATATGGTTACAATAATCACACTCTTGCTGTGGTAATAGATGCAAAGTGGGCTTATAAGAATACTATATCATATCATATCTCCTTGTATTATTGTAATGCAGTGATTTGCATTATGAAGTATATTGAACTTGCACATACAAAACGTTTGTTATGTGGTTACAATAATAGATGCAAATTGGGTTGTATCTCCTAAGGAGATATTATGTCTTTATTGGGAACAACTTGATCAACTGGAAAAGCAAGAAGCAGATTGTAGTAGAAAGATATAGTGTAGAAGTAGGATATAGAGCTATGACCTCTGCCACCACCCTTATTTGGCTCAATCAATTGCTTAAAAAATTGATATTTGGAGAGTTCATGCAAACGACTCTTATTTGTAATAACCAAGCTGCTCTACATATTTTGTCAAGTCCAGTATTTTATGAGAGGACTAAATATATTGGGGTAGATTGTCACTTTATCCAAGAAAAGATTGTATCTGAAGGCATCACCACTCAATCTGTTAACTCTAATGATTAGTTGGCATCACCACACTTTCATCACTGCAGTTTGCCATTAATAGGTTACTGTTTGCATTTTTTAACTTTTCTGTACCCTATTCACATCTTTTTCAGACTTCACCTGTTTATCGATTTTAAAGGGCTTTTTGCTGTGCATGTTTTACTATACTCTGGTCACACACCTCTTACAAGCTGGCTTTTCATTCTCAAGAATGTATCATTCTTGTGTATTCAACATCTCAAAAGGTTTAGAAGTGTGTCTCATTCTGGCAGGATTTACATATCTAAAGATGTGCTTTTCAATGAAAACAGGTTTCCATATCCTGAGTTTTTCACACCTGCTTTACAACCACCTACTTCTTCCCCTGTTATTTCATCTATTATTCCTACTATTTCATCTACTCAACTACCTACAGCTACTGCACCTTCTCCATTGCATTCTACTGCACCTTTATCTACTAATCTTTGTCACTAGATCCTCTTCAAGAGTCTGCCCTTTGTTGTCTAATCCCTTCACTGTTTCTCATATTGAAATTTCTCCTCATTCTAGACCTTTCAATACCAACCCTAGGCAAACCAGATCATAATCTGGTAAATCTTATATTCATCCTACTCTTCTTGCTGCTGATATTGCACCTAAAACCATCAAACAAACTTTTTGTTATCCACATTTGTTCTCTGCTATGAAAGAAGAATATCTTGCTTTACAATGCAATAAAGCCAAGACTCTTGTTCCTGTTCCTCCACATAGAACTGCCATAGGATGCAAATGGGTTTTTAGAGTTAAAGAAAATTCTGATGGTACTTTACAAAGATATATATCATGGTTGTTTGCTGAGGCTTTCAATCAGCAACCTGGGTTTAATTTTAGTAAGACTTTTTTACCCGCTATGAAGCCTGTCTCTATTTGGATTATTCTTATATTAGTGGTCTATTTTTCAATCATATAACTGACTTTTCTGTTTTTCCTTCGTAACAGTTGCAATTGTCTAATTTATATACTGGTTTCTGTAAGAGAGAATTGCAACTCTTTTTTCTGTATGTACGCATTCATTTAGTATCAGCTTTTCACTCGATAAAGAGAGATCACTCAGGTGCCTTTTATCATATTTTTTCTCAAGTCATTTTTTGAGACAATCTCACAACAATGACCCCACAATGCAAGAGAAAAGAAGGAAAATAGTTTCTCCTCCTTGATTCCTTGTGTTGTTTAGCAAGGAAGTGAAATGCCATTTTCTCCCGTACCGTCCTCTTACTAAAGTATTGTGGTATAGGTTTGACAGATAATTTTTGAGCTTGCTACAGTTATGATTCTAGTTTCACTTGTCCCTGTATTCTCCAATAAAATTTATTTTTTGATTGAAATTTCTCCCTTTTATGGTCACGTACCTGTTTATGCCTACATATTATCCTGTACAGCACCTCTGGAATGGTTTAGGTTTGTAATTGATATAGTGGAAGCTCACAAGACGGAGGTAAAAGAATAAGGGGTTTCCTTTTGGTCAAGCTTCAGTTGTGATGTGAAGCTCACAATTCCTATTTTATCGTTTTCAAGTTTTGAGTGAGGTTTCATTCAAGGAGAGATGTCCTCTTTTGGGAATTTTTCTATACCTTTTTTGAAGCAGCCAAGTGTATTTTTAGCTTGATCTATTTTGCCAGCTTCACATACTCAACATTGGAGCCAAAGGATGGGAGTTTTAGTTGAGTAAGTGACGCAGCTTTCTGAATGGTAAATTCCTTTGCGTATTTTACCTTTCCTTATTCCATGATGGCTTTTAATGTAGGAAATGCTGGTTTAGCCATCCAAACTTAGGTTATGCTAATGCTTCTTTGTAGTGGATTTAGTCTAGTGTGTTGATTGAATAGTTTCTGCCTGTTTAATGTTCATACTATGTTAGATCAAAGTTCTGCTTGAATCGGGTGAACTGGTTTGTGTTTGTTTAGATGACAGATCCATTTGTAGGTGTTTTAACTATTAAGTTCAGAAGCATGACAAGTCATCTTAGTATAAATAAATCCTTTATAACAGTTTACTCTGTCTTGTCATGTATAAAGAAGGATGTGAAAATCATTAGTGTGAATTACCTTATTGTCAGTTCAGATCTAGCAATTATGGGTACTTGTTAAGTTATTATTCCAAAGATTTAGTGAATTTGTGTTCTTATTTTGGGGGTGGGAGGATATTTGCATGAGTTTTTATAGAAATTCTTAAGTTTGTAGAGGAATTTGATGTTGCTTGTTGCTTCTTTTTTGGTGGAATTGATTTTTTAAGAGAATCGGTACTGAAGAAATTGCTTTTTAATGACTGAGTATGCTGTTGAAAGCCACTTTGTAATGTGTAGGAACCATGATTCCAGAAAATGACCAAAATGTGAGTGGTCATAAATCTGAAATGTTTGTTTTCCGTGAATCAAGGAAATTTTGTATTGCAGTTAATAAGAGATTATTCTTAAAACCATATAGTTGTATTAAATGAGCTAATAAGGGTAAAGATGACATTTCCTCCAAAAATAGGGTATCGTGAGAATTATATAGTTGTAAGATTCCCACGGGAACAACTTTGTGGGAACATTGTTAAGAAAACATTCCCAGGAAATTATATTTCTTAGGAATGTAATTTTTTTAAATGACAAAACAAACATTCCCAATTTTAGATTCATAAGAAACTAACCATTATTTTTAGTATCAAATAGACCCTTGAGGTTCTTAATGAAGTAACCACTGGATTCAGATTAGTGTTCTTTTTTTGGACTCAGATTAATGTCATTGTAGGATTGGGATTTGAACCACGCTATGAAGGAATCTGTCAATACTATCAATGAAGTATGAAAGATAAGGCGTCAACGATAGCACAATCTAGTGTTGCATAGATGACAATGTTGCAATATTGGCAAGAAAATAGGAGTTACACTTATTGAGGAAAACATGGTACAATCTGTCAGGATTCTGATAATCTAAGACGATCAATTGAAGCCCTTGTTAGGAGTAATTAGAGTAATTAAGAATAAGAGTAATTAGAGTATTTAACTTAGTATTAAGAAGGGCCTAGGTTTCAGTGGGCTGAATTGATTCATGTAGCTTATTCTGTGTAGTGGGAAATGATCTTTGTTGCTATTGTGTTGTATACGTCATGTATTTGTTTTATTTAATGATTATCTTTTTTAGCTCGTAATGACATGTAATTATTTTTGTATCTAGGGCTATGAACTTTGGGCCCAAACATTGTGCCCTGTCTCTGATTCCATCATTCAGATCTGCAGGTATGTCAAATCTTGCTGACTTTTCTCTGCCTTTTTTAATCAGTTCTCACTAGCAACCCCAGTTATTTAATCTATTATTACTTCTACTATATCATGTATTCAACTACCTACAGCTACTGCACCTTTTTCATTGCATTGTTCTGCGCCTTTATCTAATGAATCTGTCACTGTATCCTCTTCAATAGGCTCCCCTTTGTTAAAACCTTCTAAGAAAAGAAAAAAAAAACGAAATATGAAATAAATTTACCCATAAACTAAAATTATCCTATGCATAAACTAAGTAATTTTTTTGGAGAAATTAATATGAAGAATTCTTACTAACTAATTATTCGTTAAGCTAATTTTAGTTTATGAAGAAATTCATTGTATTTTTTTTTTTAGAATTTTATGAAGAAAATTTTCGTAACAGGACCATAATCTATATCCATGCTAGATATGTGAAGCGAATACGTTCTGCAGTTCAATGTTCGCTTAGAATACTCGTGTCTTTACGTTTACGTCAACAAAAGCTTCAGGAGATGTGTTCATTTATGTTCATTTACTCTAAAAAAAAGTTGTTTGATTCTATTTGACACTCATATAGGGGTAAAATAGTCATAACAAAGTAAACTTTTTTATTTGTAAAGAAAAGTAATGAAGGATAATGTCATATGATTTTAAAAAAATTATGCATGTCCCTTTACTCTAAAGCACAAACAATGAGAGAATGCCTTTGGGTGGGAGACAATCAACTTATGGTTGGAGTGTATTAATTATGATGACAAGTATGATACGTTTTGCTATTTTGAGTATATTAAAATATTTGTATCTTGCCTTTTTACATATTGATGGTACGAGAAAAGATAAAGCTTACATAAGACTTAATGTGTCAGTGAATGAGAATATGCATGGTGGTGACAAAGGAAGATATCTCAAAAGCTACTGAAAAAGAACTCCAGTTGGGCCAGCAGAACAAAATTATAGAGCAAGCCAAAGAAAAGAAGAATATACCTGGGAGTCTTATTTCCATGATATGAGGACTAAAGTACAAATTTAACATCTTCGTATTACTGATATTTGTGATTCAGGATGCTTGGTTTTATGCAGTTAGTCACTAAATTTATGGTATAATTAGTTTGGTTCGTTTGTTGGTCTTTTAAATACTGACATGTTCCTCTTTTGAAAAAATAAATAAATCAAAGCTTTAACTTTTGTATAGTTTAGGTAAAAGTTTTGAATAGGAGCGTGCAACATGAGAAATGTTGTGGTGAAGTTTTTGAAAAATTAAATTTTATGGTTTTATGAGTACCTCATTTTCAAATGTGACATTGAATATGATTGCAAAGTTGAACGGAGTATATTATAGAAAAAGTGTTTATGCATTGATGTATGCGATACAATAATTAAGTATGAGAATGTTTGGAGGATTGAAGCAATCAACTATGAAAGGTAAAACGTCTGTAACAGCGTTATCGTTGTAAGTAAAGATCGAAGTACTCATGTGAATGAGAAGTGAATTTTAAAATATAATGTTCATCAAAACTTCATTAATTTTTTGATGATAATATGTTCCATCCAAAATAAAGGATCAAAAAGATTTCTTAAAAATATTTATAAGGAAAATTAAATCAAAATTAAAAAATAGTTATACTTGTCAATCAAATAAGCTGAGGAACCCGTGGAACCCGTGTAGTGTCTAGGAGTTTTAGTTTAATTCTTTGCTTGAATGAGTAATATTTTGAAATAAGTAACAACTTTTGAAATTGGTGAAGTAATGAGCTTAGGACACTCTGATTAAGAAAGACTTGAAACTTAAATAATTATTAACTTATCTTTTTCTTCGGAATTGTTTTTTAGTTGAATCTTAAACTTTTTCAAACTTAGAATAAATTTTTAAAATTAAAAGATGTTTAAAACCACGAGTTTACCATATGTCATCTTCCTCTTTAAAGTCTTTGAATTTTTTCACGTTAATCTTAATGATGAAGTCTCCATGGGGTACAATCACACAGATAAGATTGCAAAGCCTGTCCTTCATCATATGAGACTTCGAAAAAGAGAAAGAACGAGCTTTCAAAAATGAACCTAATGCCGACCAAGAAGAGGATGAGGATCCAGTCAACATTGACACGTCCTATATAGCCCCAACTGTTAGACCAAAGAATGACTTTGAGAAGTGTGTGCTAAAACATCTAACAATGCTAGTCTCAAACCATTCCACCTACATGACAAGATTCGATGCAGTGGACAAAGAAATTGCAACCATTCAACAACAGCACAGAGCACAATCCATTGGTGACAACAATGAAGACTCGGACAATGATGCTAAAGGAGAAGTGGAGGACGAAGAACAAGAGGAAGAGGAAGACCAAATGCTTCCCTCTTACTTTGCTTTAGGACTCCATTCACAATTTAGGCTTCCTCTAGAAGTTTTCATAACCTTTCTTTATTTCTAAAATTTGTTGTATTTAAAACTCTATTATTCTTTACTCTGCTGAAACTCTCCTCATCCTTAGTGCTCGACCTTGCAATTTGGACGCAAAGAACACTACCTAAACTATGAAAATTACTTAGACCCTGTCAAACAAATGTCGGCATAGCAAACAGATGCATTCGTTAACCACTCCATTTGCTGTCCTCCAGACAAGGAAAGGAGTAAAAGTGGAGGCCGTAGCTAGATATGTTCCGTCATGAAATACTTTTAACATTTAAGCTGCACCCCAGACTGAGAAATTAAAATTGTTCACATTACAATTCAATATTTAAAGCCTAAGCCGAAAGTACATAATCATACAAGACTTACGCACTAAATGTACCATATTCTTTCATTCAGTTCATTAACTAAATAGTAGTTACGCATAGACATAGTTATTGGGAGATTTTTTCCATAAGATTCAAATATATATGATACAAAATAATAGGGAGGCAAACAGAATTAATAGGTTTAATGTTCTTATTTATAAAAAAAAATGAAAAAGCCCGGTCCCTTCTTAGATGAAGTCATAACATGGTTCAACATCAAATTATAGAGGCATCAGTGACATACACAAGAATAGCACTTCCAAGATGATGGAGAATCTTCAAGCTTCACGTCCCATGGTCTGTTCGGCTGGGGGAATCATCACCAGTACCGGTTGAGCATTAAAGCCAGGATGAGGTAACCTGGGACGGAGCCCACGACCCTCATGACAAAGAGCACACACGTGACAGAAGACATAAGTTGCCAAGTCACATGCTGACTTACATTGTTTACGTTGTGCCTCATCTTCCAAAATGCTTCCACAGCACCCACACGACCTATTAAGTGCTTCGCAAGTTCCCTGATTGCCAAGAACATTAAATGATTTATATAAGAATTTGAATTTTTTTCCTAACTTAGGGATGTTGTTTTTGTGTATGAGAAAGAGTGGCAAATTATAAGGAGAAAAAACCAGGAGGTGCATAAAGGAAAATCTCACTTACACAGGCTTTCCATCTATGAAACATCACATAGCATCATACATAAAATAGAACTGGAGGAGACCAAGTAATTTTAAGCATTACAAGTTCGACATTAAATACACTAACTTGGAACAAAACTTCAAGCATACCATTAAGTTACCATGTAAACCCCCATAAAGTCTACATAAAATAGCAAAGTTGTTCTGTTAATCATGCTAGATATATTATTTTTAGCTTATATTTATCTTTTATCTTTAGTTAGTTTGTTTATATTTTTTATTTGTATTTTGGGTTTAGTCCATATTTTTTTTATGATAAATAGAAGGCCTATGTGTATATACAAGTAATTAATCCCATATATAATTTTCATTATATTCAACTAATCCAAATCACCTCCTAATAAAAGGACTGCTTTCTTGGTAATTCATAACTGACACATTTCAATTTCATAGTGAGGCTACAGACTGGAGCTACTTTCTTAATACAAGTCACAAAAAATTATAATAAATACAGGTTCACCACACTCATATACCTCATTGTACCAAAACTAAATAGACAAGGGTAAAATATGCAACCAAACGTACGAAGAAGATTCAACATAACCAAAGTTCTTAAATCAACTTTAGGATCAGAACCCGAAAACTTTCTTGCTTGTTGAATCTAACCTACTTGGGTTGTACTGCCACACCATTTCTCGAGGTAGTGTTAACTATTTATAGCTGATATAGAAAAAAAATTTAAAGTGCGAAATCTTGACGGGGCCAGGTGCGTCATATTATCAGATACAAAACACTTGTGATATAAAGTGGACTGGATCACACAGGAAAAGGGTATGTACTATCAACAATGTAATGTAACAAATTGAATCCCCAGTATCATGTGATTTCAGCAGCAATACTGAGGGATTAGAAGACTAAACTGAAGAGAAAAAATATTCAGTAGCATACGTAGTTTTGATTTGAGACACACCCAGATCTCTCCTTTGCAGTCCTTTATCCTACTTCCTTACCTCCCCTCTCTACCGTTCTCTCGTTTTATTTGACTGCAGCTTGCAATGAAGTTTCCCTCCAATTTCCTCCCACAGTCATGCTGGCAATTAATTACCCCCATTCATGCCAACTCCTTTGCCCACTAAACACATTACACCCTCACTTACTGGTGGTTTCTTAACAAATCATCCCTAGATCATAAAGAGCAAAGAATAAAAGAGTAACATACCTCTAAATTGAACCTCCGTCGAATAACAGTTCGGCTAGGGTAGGAAAACCACGGTGCAAGGCAATTCCAACCAAAGCAAGAATTCCCAATGACGTACAGTACAGAATAAGGCAAGCAGTCATTAGCAAACGTCCCGGGAGCCTATCCAAGTCTCTCAGCATTGCTTCCAGCACACAAGGAGCCACACTCCCAAGAAGACCTAGCAAATCACAAAAATTCAAAGTAAATAAATGTTTCATGAATCCAGATCGGAAAAACATCAAAGAGGACGGAAAGCCCAAAACCCACAATCAACTTTTCTTCATAGAAATAGCAATAGAACCTGATTAAATCACAAAACGAACCCAATTATATAACACACTAACAAATGTTTCATTGATCCTAATGGTAAAGAATAGAAAATCTAAATAGGGCATGTGAGATGCCTACAATACAATCTAGATCTTGCAGTTGAAATCACCGAAATACACAGCATTCATTCCAAAAGAATTATAAACAAACAACATCCGCAGAGGTGAAATAGAAAGCTAACACGAAACATGCATCCCTAAATCACCAATGTAGAAAAACGTTGAAATGTAATAGGCAAGTGAGGGAGGATAAGAAAACTCACAAACTTCAAGATCGCTGCTGCATAAGTGATCGTTCTGCCCGAGACAAGTGCAGATGGAGGAGTTTTGACAGATATATTATTCACAGTTTTTCTCCTCTTCTTGAAACCCAAAGGACTGTTTTCTTGGTGATTCATATTTGACAAAATTTGATTTCATAAAGTAAGGCTACAGACTAAAGCTACCTTTTTAATACAAGCCACAAAAAATTATACAAAATACAGGTTCACCACACTCGACATATACGTCATTACACCAAAACTAAATAGACAAGCGTAAAATATGGAACCAAACGTATGAAGAAGAGTCAACATAACCAAAATTCTCAAATCAACTTTAGGATGGGAAGTTTGAAAGATTTGTTAAACAGATGCTGAGTTAAAAGGCTAAGATATCTTATTATATAAAGAAGAGGAACCCAAAACTTTCATGCTCGACAGAGTAGACAACCCAATTTTTATGTTGAATCTAGCCTACTTGGGTTGTACTGCTACGCCATCTCTCCAGGTAGTGTTAATTATTTACAGGTGATATAGAAAAGAAATTTAAGGTAAAAAGGCTTATCAATTAATAACCAAGTCCAGATAACAATCTTAGTGGGGCCAGGTGCGGCATATTATCAGAACAAAATAACCTTAAAAATCATTCTATTTTTCCTGGTACATTCCTTCCAAAGATAGCCTTAAAGAAAACCACTAATTCTCTTGAGATTGATGACCACAACGGGTACATGTATAGAAAGTAGTTTGCCCTTCATCTGCTGATCTCATCTGAAAATAGAATGATTGAAATAAATAATTCTGTACTATAAATAAGATTCAGATCAAATTGCCAAATATACATTATAAAGTCTAACAATACCTGTCTGGTATAAAAGTTAGCTTCATCATGGCCACATTTTTCACATTTCTTGTTGACCTGTCAAGAAATAATACATTTTTTTTTAAGAAGAAACAATAACATTTAAAACATACAAATATCTTCTTAAAAACCAAGCTATATTTAATATTGAATGATGCCATTACCTTCGACAATTGCACCTTCTGTTCCTCGATTATTTCCATTCCAAGCTCTCTTCTGATCTCCTGCCAAACACAATGTTACTTTTATTTAAAGAAGAATTGCCAATAGTGTACATAAAGTGAATATGTCCATGGTCATGATAGATCACAAATTTGGCTTCTTTCAGTTATATGAGACCAATTGCAATATGTCAACAGACTCAAGCTGGTCAGCTAAGCTGCTGCAACTCTTGGTAGGAAATTTAGAACCTAAAAAGTTAGCAATCCTGACTAACTGTGCCAGTATTTTCACAATATCATTTCACCTCTACTTTCTATCATTGCTACATTGATATTAAAAATTTAAACCCAGGTCCAAATTTCAATATGGCTACACTAATCAAATTCCAATAACATGATAACCCATCGTGTATACATAAACTTGAATGCTCTTCTGTTACTTTAATGCAATACTACCAATTGATCTGTTAAATTTTTGGCATTACAACAACATAGCTGAGATATCAAAAGGTATAGTGATGTCTAACATTAGTTTTAAACCAAAAAAAACTCCAATATCATGGTCTTTTCACCAATTCCCACCAGGACAGAGAAAACCAAGGTAGGCAGGGTACACAAAAACAACTGCTTCTAAGGATATAATCACTTATTTTCCAAACACTCTCTTAGAAAGTTCGCAAAAACAGATTAGTATTTCTTCACAACGAGCCCATGTAAACACATAATAAGACGGTTATTTAATTACACATACCACAAAAAAAAAAAAAAAGTATAGAAAGTCTGTCATGAATTCGTGAGTCATGTGTGAAGTCATGGAGGAGGAAGACATGTTCATTTTTCTTTTAAAAGAAGTGCATGAAGCACCATAAGTAAGTCCCCGAAAATGAACACTGGCATATAAACTATAATAATAGTAATAATTCACAGTCATGTGAGATAACAGAAGTAAAACATACCTCAGCAGTAATTGTGTAACTTATTTCCTTATCACGAATATCTGAACACAACCATAGTCCGTTAGTCAATTGGAGAAAGTTATACACAATATACAACTAAGAAAATTCGAGAACACGTTACCACAGTAAAAATAGGGCTTAACCTTGTATGTCTCGGAGACTTTTGCACAAAGGGCATTGGGCGTACTCTCTGGAAGGAACAATTAGCGTTGTCCCACACAAATGGCAAAAGAAATCGAGTCTAGAGGAATAATACGCCATCGATTTTGGAGGTGAAATGCACAGTTTTGTGTGTAGCGCAGAGAATGCAGAGGACGAAGCAGCAAAAACCCTAACGTATACTGACGAAACGAGGATGAAACAGTTTTTTAAATAATGGGCTGTGATGGATGTCAAAACGGGTCAGACCCGTCAACCGGACAAGAAAATCACGGACCGGGTCAGATAGTTGAACCCGCCAACTCGAAAAAACCCAATTCTTCCATCACCCACCAATAACGCAGACCAAGTGAGAGCGCAACTCCGGTGCAGCGGTTCACCCACGCCCACCCACCTTCACAATTGTTTATATTCTTTTATTTTATTTTTATTTTTTTAATGAATTTTTATATGATGACAAATGATTAATAAATTTTAGGATGTCAGAATAATTGAAATATTAATATTTATAAAAAAGCTTAACATAAACTTATTTGAAAATAACATAGAATTACTTATTTGCATTTTTGAGTTGGAATATTTTATTTTTAATTATATATATTCACTGTCAAGAAATACATAACAGAATTGCAAGTTGTTTTTTTCATCAAGCTCTAATACGGAAGAGGTGTTGTTCTAAATTTATTATTGGGAAGACAAGATGGGGGAATTTGTTTGCCATAAGAAAAACCTTTCACGTGAGAACAGTAATTCTTTATATGTTGTCTTCCATCTCTACCAGAACTTGACAAATCAATATCCTCCACAGTTACGTTTTGACATGGCAGTTCCATACTGCAATTTAAATTCACAGCAATATCAGTAGCACTGCTTCCTCTAATATTTTTGTATGAAACATTGCTGATTTGCACGTGTGAAGATTTCTGCAGTAAATTCAAATAATCATTAGTAATAGTTGTAAAGATCAAATCGTTTGAATATAGAAGAAAAAAGTTACCGTAAGGTCGCAGTTATGTTTAGGACAATATTGTTGATTAATGAAGATAGGATTTTTGACATTAATCATGACAATGTCTTCATAGATGAAATTTGAAACACTTAAAGGCGTCTTCAATGGAAAGGGCCATGTTTTGATTTGGACACCATTGATAGAACTGTTGAAAGTGCAATTCTTGACAACTACATCTTCCACAGGTAAGTCTGGTGGGTTCCCACCACCACCAAGGCTTCCGACACTAATTCCGTGACCTGGGCCACAAAAAACATTCTTAATTCGAACATTCTTGGTGCCAGAAATCATAGCAATACAGTCATCACCAGTGCCAATTTTCACATTCGTGATGTTTATTCCATTTGTATGAGATGTTTTGATTCCGTCTGTGTTTCGGTTGTTAGCAGGGCTTGTTAAGGTTAGGTTTGTGAAGGTGATGTTTCCACTTCCGAACACTATGAAATGTCCGCCTTTACTATCAGCAGAATGCAAGTTTTCAATGCGACCGTTGGTGATGAAGTCCAGAACCATGGTCTACCAATTAAACATATGTTTGTTAATTAGTCTAAGCTTACAACAAAAAAACAAAATTAAAAAAATAAATAAATAACAATCTTTTAGAAATAAAAAACAATTTGTCTCTGATAATATTAATGACTACTTCATATATTAATTTTTGTAATAGTCAATATTTTGGTAACTAATAACCAATTTAGAATTTAATTAACAGACTAATTATAATATTTTAAGGATTTTTTTTAAAATTAGAAAACAATGATCACTCTAAAAAATTAGGAAAAGAATAAGATTATCAAAGTTTATTATTGGGTTAAATATGTTTTTCGTCCCCCAACTATTGGCCGTTTTTGTGTTTAGTCCTTCTTTCAAACTATAGTACAATTTAGTCCTTCAACTTTAGAAAACTATGGTTTTAGTCTTTTTTACCAAATTTTTTTAACTTTATTTGATGTTTCAAGCACGTTACATTATAGCATTTGGATTGTTTACACTGTTTGACACATTTTTGCTTCAATATTAACTGAGAAACGCGTTTGAAACAGCAAATAAAGTTAAAAAAATTTGGTAAAAATGACTAAAACCAGAGTTTTCTAAAGTTGAAGGACTAAATTGTACTATAGTTTGAAAGAGGGACTAAACACAAAAACGGCCAATAGTTGGGGGAGGAAAACCATATTTAACCCTTTATTATTTTAAATTATTAGATTATTCTTAAAAACAAGATAAGTGGGTATAAAAAAGATTATTTTTTGAAAAGTAAAAAAACAAAGGAAAGAGAAAATGTACCGTGAAAAGAATTTGACATGAATCGTTTTGACATTTTTGGCGCGTGGCAGTTCCTTGACCGTCGAAAGTGCCACCTCCATTGATGGTCAATTTGTCAACATATCTGAAATTTATCCATTTCTGGTCAGCAAGCATAGATGGATCAATTGGAGCCTTCAGAACACCGTTGATTTCGAAGGTTATTGAACCGTTGCAAGGACCGTTAAATATAACAGATTTCAACATATACGTTCCGTTTGGAATCAAAACTGTTGCCACTCCGTTCCACTTGCATGCATCACTCCACGCTGTCACAAATGCCTTTCACACAATAAAACACTTTTATTAAATTTTCATAAACTATTATTTCTTTTTCTTTTACACTATTAATATGGTTTAATAACATTTTTAATTAACGAAGAGTTAAAAATTTCCACGATTAATGCCTTCATTAATAACTAACATTATGTTTTTTTAAAAGGGGTTAAATATATTTTGTTTTTAAATTTTTAAAAAATAATCGTTTTATCTCTAAATTAAATTGTAAAATATTTTGTTCCTATATTTTATGAAAATGATATAATTTTTTTTTTCATAAAATTTATATCATAATTTTGTGAAGATCTGTTTGTCATTGAAAAAACAGTACTAATACTATGGGTTAGGAAAGATGTTTTATACAATCATCAAAACTAAATATTTTATAATTTATTTTAAAAATGAAACATTACTTTTATATTTTTTAAATTAATTATGAAAAATTTAAACCGAAATAACATGGTTAAAAATAATATGGTAAAAGAAAAAAATAATTGCTGACCACACTATTATCAGTGTTGCCGTCTTGAATGGCTCCGTAGTCTTTGACATTGAAAACCTTTTGTGCTTCTGCAGCATATGCCAATAAACATAACATAAACAGATACTTTGCACACATGTTTTCTTCTTCTATATTATCTAATCTTTCTTCTCTCTTCTCTTCGTAAACTATCCTTTTTTATGATTCTTGTTTTGATCGTATTTTACTCCCTTTGCACGTATATATAATTGCATGACAAATGAAATGAGTTTAAAAGATATATTTCTATATAAAATTATTTATTGCATTCTTTAAATGTAATAAATAATAATTAGATTTAAAGTAAAAAGGTTTGTGACATATATTTGATATTATAAATGCTATATTCGTTGATTTAATTGATATATTTAATTTATATATGATTTCCTTTTTAATTCATATATATAAACCCTTCATGTAATAAATAATTGCACTTTGTTAATGGCAACAAACATTTTTAGTTCATATTTCGGGATTATTGGTGGGGCTAGTGGTCGGTTTCTAACACTGAATACAGATAAATTTTAGGTGAGGTGTTTATATTGTATTTTGTGGCTAAACAGAGACTAAGTCTTTTAGTTTGGTTATAATATTAATATAATTATGTATATATAAAGTCATATTTTAGAGTTTTATTTATAACACTTTGTCAAGTCTAATCACAATTCAATCATATTTTATTGGTATTAACCAATTGTTTCGTTATTATCATTGTTAACCTAACCATTATATAATTGGTCGGTTATGTCGTTCAGTCATGGTGGTCAGTCACAGGTGATATGTCCAAGAGTCAACCTATAATGGTCTACTAAAGAAGTTTAGCCCAAAAAAGTTTGGTTCGGAGTGATCAGTCCAGAAGAGACCCAGAGTAGTTAGTCAAAGTAGCTTTGTCTAAAGGAACTCGATCCGAAATGGTCAATGCAAAGGAGTTCGACCCAAAGTGATCTCCTAAAATAACTCATCCAAAATGTTATGGATTTTGAAGTTAAACTATTCTATTGATGGTTAATCATCTCAGATTAACCAAACGAGTATAAAATACAATTTATAATGTTAATAAATAAGATATTTATTAGATATAATATATACTTATTAAAAATCACAAACATAATTTCACTTGTTAAATAAATTATGTTTTGTCAATATTTAAATACTGATTATAAGATTGAAAAAGAGTGTAAAATTTAAAACAATTCAATGATTTTTTAATGATAATGTGAAATAAAGTTAATTTAAAGGTTTTCCTACCCTGTGTCCTATTAACACAGTTCAGGCTATAATTAAGGATTATTGATTCCATTATTTTTATGTTAAAATCTGAAATAATTAATTTTATTCATTAAATTGATTTTAGTATATTTATGTTAAATTTTAGAATAATTAACTTTACTAATTAAAATAGTATAAATTCATATAACAGATTTTTTGAAGGCAAAAATATATTTTTTATTCTATAATCGGTTTCTAAGTACAAAACAATAACGATTTTCTAAATATTATTTAGAGAACAAAAATATTCATAAGTGTTATATAACTTTAACTGATAATTTATTTGGTGTAAACACAAAAAAGTTAAAATAGTTAAATAATAAAATAATTTTGTTATCATGTCATTTTTCTTTCTTTTATAATTGATTGTCTTTCATGTTAATATTGTTAAAAATTAAAATATAATTAAACTGTAAAAAAAACTTAAATTAGAAAAGACAAAAAGAGTATTTTAAAAACCATTGTAAACATAAAAGAAACAAAAAATGATATTTTTTATTTTAAAAATTTATTATATGAATTTATATTAATTTAATTAGTTGAGTTAATTTTCAAATTTTAACATAAATATAATTAAATCAATTTTAATTAATAAAAATAGTTATTTTATATTTTAAGATAAATATAGTAGAATCAATTATTATTAGTTATATTTCAAATGGTAATTAGTTAGCATCCCCTAATTTAAATATATAATAAACTGTCTTAATTATCTCGAATTCAAACATTTCCTGAAAACAACATTTGAGTTCATACTGTATAATTATCTTTTTCTTCGTGTGTTTCTAGTATATGTAAACCAACAGTAATTGAAATTGCCATCCTTTTATTGCTGACTTGCAAATAATGAAATTTAAAAAATTGTGAAACAATTTATTTTAACAGAAAAGTATGAAAGAAATTAATTTATAAATTTATAAGAATAAGATAAAGATCAAATATCAGTTTCTACTTTCAATGTCATTAGATTTAAAATGTAACTAACTGTAAATCTTCATTCTTTTTGTTTAGTTTTATTTTACTGGAATGGTTTTAAATTTAAAAGAAAAATCAATACCTAAAGCCATATTTTTGTACAAAAATAATATTAATTTAAAAGAAAAAACTAAAAGATCTAAAAATAATCATATAAGTTTCAATCTTGAAAAAACAAAAAATTACGGGATTACAAGTTTTGAAAAATAAATATCCCTATAAAGAAATAATTAGATGTGAATTTGCAATTTTAATGTTCTTCACATATTATTTATAAGGTAAAAGAGATTTAGAGATAAATTTAAATGTAAAGTTTATGAAACATTGAATAGATGTAATATATTAAAAAAATTAATAATTAAAATATAAGATTATTTTTTTATTTTTATAATTAAAATTAATATATTATTATTATTTATTATTAGGTTAAATTATTTCCTTCATTACTATTTTTAAGAAAATCTTAAATGAGTTCCTTATTTTTATTTATTTTAATTTAGTTTCTATTTCGAAAATTTTGATATAATAAGATGATTTCCATCAGTACTACACTAACACATTTAATTAAGTGTTACTTCCTTCGATTTTTTTCTTAATTTTTTTAATTTTACTTTTATTTTAAATTAAAAAATAAATAAAAATTTGTCATATGACAGTAAAAATGTAAAATGTAACATGTTAAGTGTGAATGTGTTCTTTTAGATAGATTTGGAGGAGATGATTTGGAAAAGATGATTTGAGTGGATTTGAGGATAATTTTTATGTTGTTTTTTTTGAGTGGATTTGTGGGTAATTGAGGGTGGATTTGAGAATAAAGTTTGTCAGAATTACTGTAAGATTTGATTGATGTGACATATTTAAAAAATTAGTTTAATTGATTGAAATTAACGATTACGAAAATGCCTCTAGTTATTAAAATAATATAAAATGTTATTTTTTAATATTATATTTAAATGTAAAAATATTATATTTGAAAAAAAAGAAGGCAGAATATGTACTGTGTTAAAATAGTAAATCTAATTTGTGTTCAAGCTAATATAGAAGGAAATTATTTTAAAATAAGAAAACAATGGTAAATTAAGGTTCTTTTAATTAGTCATAATTTCAAGAGAAAATAAAAGGCAATAACATTAAACCTTATCAATTTTAATTAATTTCTTTCCAAAAGAACAATTTTATGCAGAACCCTAATTAAACTTCTTTTTCTCCCAAAATCTCAGTTTTGGGCTATCGCAACACATGTTTCATTCCCTTTTTTCTTCATCTCAGTGTGAGGAGGTTGCTAGGGTAGTACCTTTCTTCTTCCCAAACCAAGAACTCCAGTAGTTGGAGTTGTAGCGCGCAGGGGAAAGTTCTTTCCTTTCCTCTTATGGGTTAATGGCTCGAATCAAAAAAGGAACCTTTCTTCCCTCTCTTCTTTTCTGATTTCAGCGATTTCTTCTTGGGAATGGAGGTTTGGTTTGGTGGCTCAAGCGTGACCCACCTACAATACGCACAACGGTTATTTTCGGCATGTAGATTCGCGAGTTACGGTTGTGTAGAGGAGATGATGTAGTGGCAGACGATGTGAAGACCTCTGAGCGTGAGCGTCCTTGGAGTGGTGGTCGTTGTGGAAGCTTCCTCCTTTGAAGCAAATCGCGATGGTGGAACCAGATACATGAAGTTGCTGGAGAAGATGGAACCAGATACGTCTCCTCTCCAAGTTGTTGGACAAGCTGGATTCGGATACGCGAAGTTGCTGGAGAAGCTCGATCCGGATATGTCTCCCATGGAAGTTGTATGAGAAGCTGGATCCGGATACGCCAACCTTGTATCCGGATACGCCTGCTTTGGAATTTCTTCAAAATGCTGGAACCGGATATCCTCTACTTCGAATCGAATACACAGCCTGCTTCTTCACTTCTTCAATCCCTCCTTCCACGTTTGGTCATTGGCATTCACTCCGTCATCATCATCAACACCGATCTTACTCCTCCATTAACGAGTGTCTTGCTCTTCGTTTAAATCACAGTGCATGACTTCTTTCTCGTGAAAGCACAATACATGGGTTTTTATTTGTATGTTTCATGGGATCTGTTATTAAACATCAGAATCTAATAAGGTTTGTATTGGAATTTTAATTTTCGTACAGGGCATATACGTCTTTATCGAGTAAATCAGCGTAAATCCACTCAAATTAGCGAGATGAGTTCAACAGTGAATTCTCGCAAATCAGTTGATTTATACCTTCTCAAATCATCGCAAATCATTATCTTCCAAATCCATCCTCGCATATCAGTTTGAACAGTCATTTCCCTTCAAACGAACACAACGTTAGTCTCGGTTTATTCCTTCCATTTTTATTATCTTAATTTAGTTTCAATTTTATTTAAAATAAAGTAATTTTATCTCTTCAAATTAAAACGACATTTAACTTTTATAAAAATGTTATATAAATACTTTTATAAATATTTTTAATAATATTAAATTTAATTATATTTATATTTTACATTAAATTTTATTTTAAATTTTTTTGAAGGATTTAATAGAAATTAATGTTAACAGAAAAAAAAAATATTTCAAGTAATAAATATGTTAAACTTGTTTATCAATTGCATTTCATAAAATAAAATAAATTTATTAACTTTTTAATTTTTTTAAATGATTGTATATTTTTAAAATATGTAAAATTCAATCATTTCTATATAAATCTTAGAGTTGGTTTTAAATCATTAATTTTAAAAATTCAAATTTTAAATTTTAAAATAATTTTAAACAATTTTATAACAATTTAAAATAAATAAATTTAAAATTTAATAATAATCTTAAATAAAGTTTAATGTAAAATATAAATATAAATAAAACTAATCTTGTTAAAATATTTAATAAAAATATCAAATTAGAAAAAATAGTTGAAAAACACTTTATATAAAAATTAAATTTCATTTCAATTTGGAAGGAACGAAATTGCTTTAATTTAAAAAATTTGAATTGAATTGAGATACAATAAAAATAGAATGACTACATTCAGACTAACGCATTAAAACATTGCATGATAATGACAAGTGACATTGTCAATGTAGCATTATATTATCAAGGTTATGTGGCACGACGTTAGTTTGGCACCATGACAATTTTTTCTTTAAGAAAAAAACTAAAAAAATATTAAAGATATTTAAAATAATTAAAAAAATTACAAATTGATATGCAACACCCCTCCTCTTTAATGGTGTTAGTGTGGTACTGTCGAAAAATGACCTTATGACATCAAATTTTCCAAAACAGTGACCAAATCGAGAAAAAAAACGAAAATGAGGATGAATTGAATAACATTCTTATTCTTCTTCTTTTTCTTCTTCTTATTATTATATATTATTATTATTATTTATTACTATTAGTAATTATTAATTATTACTGTTAATGTTTATTATTCTTGTTATTATTATTTAATATATTATTATTAGTATATTATTATTATTATTGTTATTATTATTATTTATTGTATATGATTTTTCATCTTCAACACAAGGAAATCGTTCCTTTGAATCCATGACCCATTCCATCTATTTGTTTCACCCCAATAGTGTCGTCCTCTACAAAAAAGTGAAGGCCTCTTAGATGAAGATAACAAAGATGCAATGATGGTGATAAAAGATGATCCAATAACATTTGAAGAAGCTGTCAAAAGTAAAACTTGGCGAGATGTAATGGAGAAAGAGATGGAGGCCATAGAAAAAACATGGGATTTAATAAATCTGCCAACAGGAAGCCAATTGGAGTCAAATGGATATTTAAAATCATACTCAAAGAAAATGGAGAAATAGACAAATTTAAAGCTAGGTTGGTGGTTAAGGGGTATACACAACAATATGAAGTAGATTACACAAAAGTATTTGCACAAGTGGCCAAGATGGATTCCATACGCATCATTCTTTCAACAACAACTCAATATGGCTAGACTATTTTCTAGTTAGATGTGAAGAGTGCATGGGATCTCAATGAGGAAATATTTGTGCAGCAACCTATTGGTTTTGTGAAGAAAGGTGAAGAAGCCAAGGTATACGAGCTACAAAAGGCTCTTTATGGACTCAAACAAACACCAAGAGCATGGTACAACAAGATAGAGGCATACTTCATGAGTAATGGCTTTGAAAGGTGTTTTTGTGAACACACATTACTTACAAAATCAAAGGGAGGTAACATTTTAATTGTGAGCTTATATGTAGATGATTTAATATACATTGGAAATGATGAGAGTGTAACATCCCATTTTTATATTATATCACAAGTGAAAAACAGTTCCTCTTGTTCTAAGCGAAAATACTTATAGGAAAATCACTATAGATCTTATACTAGGGAGAATAACTCTTAGTCCTTTACATCCAAATNTAAGACATTTATTACAAACTTGTAAAATCCAACTCAACCAATTTAATGAATTGAAAATGTTTGAAAAAGAAAAAGAAAGAAAATAAATAAATAAATAAATCTTTCCCAGTTTCTCCCAATTACTTGTCGCTCTAATCATCAACTGGAACATCTGTAATAACGTCTGCTCCCGTATAACAACACGAGTTACACGATCATCACATTCACATNCACAAACAATAAGGGTAAGCTACCATATTCATCACATAATAAAACATCAACATAACAGTTGGAAATCATCACAGTAATATTGTAACATAACACATTCAATCAAGTATCCATCACATCTCAACCAATCCA
>NC_028355.1:27561484-27641231 GCF_000741045.1 Vigna radiata var. radiata | reverse complement strand
CTCAACATAATTCAAAGTTACTTATTCAAAACTGTTGTACATACAGGTCTTAAATATGAACCCACAACTAAACTAGAATCTTCATTACACTACTCAATATCAGTCACTGCATATTTACTTCTTGCATGTATTTAATCTTCTAAACGTAAGTTAAATACAGCACNCGANAACAACATATATGATCAACCAAAAAAAATTAGAGTACCATTAATAACTATCATCCTGTACCAAAGAACTTAAATTTCCCAGACTAGAATCGAAATTCACATGCATGCTTAAGCTATTTCTGCATTCAGTTTAAACGTTAAAGAAGACAGAAAAAGTAGAATTCTGTCCTATACCAATACAAGCATACGATTTTTCGTCAGACTATCTTCGACCTAGCCAATAACAACAGATAAAATTCATCAAAGAACCCGGAACAACCCAAAAACAAATATAATCCAAACAGTATCATATGCACAATTAACCACCCATGCTTTGTGAAGTCGCAATTCGTAAAACATAAAACAAGTTCAGCTTCTCTTACCTTAGATAAATCCTAGCTTTCTTTCTTTGCCCAAGATTGAGAACCCAAAACTTTCACCTCCTTCACGTTACCGTTCTTGCTTCCAAGAAAACTCCAAAAATACTCTTTTGATTTTTTACTATCTCCTACTACACACACTACTTTATCCTCTTTTCGTTAAACTTTGCATTCCCCCAATTTTTCCAGAGCCCCTCCCTTAAATAAACCACTCAATCCACTAACCCCTATTTGTTGGTTCCAAAACTCACCTAAGATATTTTAATTATACTGTTACCCAAATTTTAAAATGAGCTAAGTGACCCTACAATAAATATTTAAAATATAACAGCCAAACAAACAAAACATATATGAAAATACAGGCCACACTATATACATTAAAAGTAAATTAATAAAACAAATAATTTATTTATTTATTCAGCAAAATTAGAGCACCAAAAAAAATCATTAACTCCAAAAGGAGCTATCACTAATGGGCTACAGACATGAATTTCCACTAACCTTAAAGGTAGACCAAGATACAGTTTTATAATTAAGCCCTACAATTTTATTTTTTTTTTTTGGGTCTTACAGAGAGCATGTGTGATGATTTTAGAAATTCAATGTCAGAATTTCATATCTCAAATTTAGGAAGAATAAGATATTTCATTGGAATAGAAATTTTGTAGCATACACATGGAATTTTTGTGTGTCAAAGGAAATATGTTCAAGATGTATTATCAAGGTTTGGTATGAAGAAGTGCAATGTAGTTTAGAATCCTATTTTGCTAGGAACAAAACTGTTAAGAAATCAAGCAAGAACCAAAGTGTATGTCATTCTATTCAAACAAGTGGCTGGAAGTATCATGTATTTGACTACTACAAGACCATATCTAATGTATGGAGTAAGTCTAATTAGCATATCTATGACTAATCCTACAGAGAATCATTGGCTAGCTGCTAAAAGAATACTAAGATATTTAAAAGACACTACAAAATTTAGAATTTACTACAAGAAAGGGGAGAGTACTAGCATAGTAGGCTATACAGACATCGACTTTGCTGGAGATGTTGATGATAGGAAGAGTACATTTGGATTTGTATTTTTTTCAGGGTCTGGAGTTGTTTCTTGGTCATCCAAAAAACAACCGGTGGTAACATTATCTACAACTAAAGCTTAGTACATAACAGTTGTTGCCTATGCTTGTCAAAGTATTTGGATTAAGAGAATTATGGAGATCTCGGTTTTAAATATCAAAATAAAATTCTTGTTTTATGTGATTATAATTCAACTATCCAATTATTCAAAAATTGTTAGAGTCGAAAGTATTGAATTAAGTTATTGCAGCACACAAAATCAAATAATTAATATAATGACTAAGTCTTTAAAACTAAAGCAATTCCTAAAACTTAGGAGCATGTTAAGTGTGATTGAAGTATTTGAAGTAAACTAAATTGTTCTTCAACATTTAGTTTAAGGGAGAGAATGTCCATAAATATTTATTCTGTTTTAAACTGCAGTTTCTAGGTTTTTTAAATAAAAGGTCTCCTACTCACCCAAACATTTAGGAATAAAGTTATTTATTTATCTCAATAATTATTTCAACCCACGTCTCCTACCTAACATCAATAGGTTGGTTATTTTAAGTTTCATTTTCATACTACAAGTTTGTATTATCGTTAATTAATCAAAATAACATAGTGTGCATACTTACAAAATTATATTATCGATCTTCTATAAAAAAATAATTATCCAAAAATTTGAAGTACATGAAAAAACTGAGGTGCAGAAAGCAAAAATATAGGATATTGGTCAATGTCACATACTCCAAAGAGCCCGTTTGGATCAGATCCAAAAGTTTGAAATTAAGAGTATTAAAAAAAGAAACTTTTCAATAGCAGCTACAAGGTGTTTTTGGTTTTTAATGATCAGAAAAAGAAACATTTCTATAAATTAGTCTGTTCATTTAGGAATCTAAAACTTTGTAGATATATTTTTTCAAGAAAGAACATGATGCGTTTTTTAAAAAGTTTATGATTCCAAAAACTAGATAGTATTCATCACTTAAAGATAATGTGAAATTAAAATATATAAAAATGAAATAAATATCTTTTTACTAATAAAGTAAAATTGATATAAAGTTAAAATCTGCTGCATTTTAATATAACATTAAAATTTAATCTGGTTCACTTCTTAATAGAGAAGGCAACGGGTAGGGTTTGGGTCAAATAGTATGATATCAGAATTCGATCCGCTGGATAAAAATGTATCCGAAATCTGATCCGCTATCCGTCAGATATCTGTCTAAAACAAATCCGTGGATATTTTAAAACCCGCGGATATCCGCAGATACCGGCAAATATTTTAAAAAATATATTTTTATAAATTATTAAAATAAAATTTAAATAGAATTACAAAAAAAATATATATATAAAATATAATATAAATAAATTAAAATTTAATTTTTGTTTGGGTTTAATTGGTTCGATGGTCAGTCGTCCTTCTTTGCTTTGTTCTCTTTTGATTTTCAATCCTTCTTGAGAATGTCATCCACTCCGATGGGTTGTTGACGTGTAGAAGACACTCTGACACTCAAGATATAAAAAAGTCTAAATTTCCGATGGGTTGTTGACGTGTAGAAGACACTCTCACACTCAAGATATAAAAAAGTGTAAATTTTATTAGGATAGAAGAGGAAGATTGTACCTAGATATCAATTGTATATTTATAGAGCCTATGACAGGCAAGCTCATTGATTAACTATTACTTTAGTATAATTTTAGGCATCAAATCCAATAATAAATAATTAATATCGTATATTTTGTAAAGAGTAAGACAATTTGACTTATTAATTAGTACAATATACTTTTAGACAATCAAACCCAATAATCAATACCGTATATTTTGTAAAGAGTAAGACAATCTAACCTATTAATACCGGTTAATTGTCAATAAATGACAATTAATTTCGATCGGTATATTTCATATAGTACAATTTTAATTAAATTTAACCTTTTAAAATATAAATTAATTTTAATTTTAATCATATTTAACTTAATAAAATAAAAATTAAATTTTTATTTTTATTTTTTGCGGGTAACAGATATCTGCGGGTACGGATAGTATAATACCCACACCCGACCCGTTTATAAGCGGATATTAAAATATCCGCGGGTTTCGGATAGTAAATATCCACGGATATCAACTATCCATCACGGATTTTATCTGCAGATATCCGCGAGCGCAGATTTTTTTGTCATCCCTACTTCTTAATAACTGTATATACCATAAAGACAAACAAAACATACTTTGATATATATATATATATATATATATATATATATATATATATATATATATATATATATATATATATATGGTTAAATATATGTTTTGGTCTTCATATTTGTGTTTAATTCTCAACTGGGTCCTCATGTTTTTTTTTGTGCTAATTGAATCCAAAAATTTGTTAATTTGAGATAATAAAGTACTCTCCGTTAACTTCCTACTGATGCCGTCTAACTGTGCTGAGCTGTATCAGATATTAATCGGTCATTTTAAGTGATTCCATTACGTGAAATTTATATTTAAAAAAAAATAGTTTATGATAACGATATTTGTATAAAGTGATTTAACTTAAGTTGCATTAGGGGATTAGGGATTTGGTGAGCTAGGGATTGAACTCAGGGAGTGAGTGAAAATTTGTGTTCCAAAATTTGGGATCGAGATTAAGGGGATTTGCTTGATTTTTCGGAGCCAAGAAATTTTGCTAGGGCAGTTTTGGAGTGGATGCCAGCGATGCTAAAGATGCAGCTGTTTGTGATGGGAAAGATGAAAGTGAATGTTCCTCTATTGTTTTCTTTTAGAGGAATGGATTGGAGAGAAGCAGGTTTAGTGTTGATGCAAAAGTAAAGTTTCTAAAATGGAATTGCAGTTCTGATCTTCTTGCCGATGTTGTTGAAAGCAAAAGTTATGATGCTGTAAGGATATGGTGTTTTTGTAATAACCACTGGTACCTGAAGCATGAAATTAGATTCTTGAAGCGAGATGAAGTCAGATTCATGTGGAATCCTACAAAGCCTTTGCATTTAATTTGTTGGACTCTTGGTGGTCAGGTCACGGTTTTTAACTTTGTTTGGAATTTCAATCCCTAATTTTCACTCACTCCCCGAGTTAAATCCCTGGTTCACCATATTGAAATCTCTAATCTCCTAATGCAACTTAAGTTAAATCACTTTATACAAATATCCCTATCATAAACTATATTTTTTAAATATAAATTTCACGTAATGGAATCACTTAAAATGACTAATTAATGTCTGATACAACTCAGCACAGTTGGACGACGTCAGTGGAAAGTTAACGAAGATGACTTTATTGTCTCAAATTAACGAAGATGACTTTATTGTCTCAAATTAACAAATATTTATATTCGATTGGGATAAAAAAATGAGAATCCAGTTAAGAATTAAACACAAATATAAGGACCAAAACATATATTTAAAGGCTTTGTATATTTTATTTTTCTCACATATATTCATAGAGAAGTTTCTCACTTTAGAAAATCATTAACATTTTGTTATCAAACTCACCCACAAGACATGGTCCTCCTAAATTTTTCACAACTGAACATATATTCTTGCAAAAATTACAAGCTTCCTTTTAAAATGTAAAAACTTCTCGATAATAAAAGCACATCAATAATTGCAAAGAAAAAAAAAACTTTTCTTTTAAAAGTTCAAATGACAGCTGTGGGATTTGAACCCACGCCCTTTCGGACCAGAGCCTAAATCTGGCGCCTTAGACCACTCGGCCAAACTGTCTTTTGTTAAAATTTGTTAATTCCACTAATAAATTATTTTACTACTAATAAGAACCTATCATAAATTGTGAGATAGTAGGAAGCGAACAGAAACATAACGGAAATGGTTGAAAGTGCTTAAAAAAGAAGAAAAAAAAGTTTTACATATTACATATCTACAAGATTATTGGGTTCTAACAGTATGGAAAAAAATTTACCATATAAATTTTATTTTACAAATGCAGTTTAAAATATGTGGATAAAGAGTTTTAACAACATTATTAACATATTACTAAATCATTTAAAAAATATAGTAACTTGTAAATTTTGAAAATTAAAAAAGAAAATTCACTTTAACACATTATCATCATTTCAAAAATGTTTTAAGTTTATTTATTTGATAACATTTAAAAAAGATGATTAGTTGGTAATTGTATCTATATATTTTTTAATATTTGTTTTAGTAGAGTCTGAAGATGAGTAGTCCTTATCTCTTTTACCTTCCGGTCAGTCAACTCGTGTGTCTAAGAGATCTTCACAAATAGTGAAGACTTGCAAGGAAACATTCCGATGTTCAAGTCATCTTGATCACTAGGGTCTTGTTCACTTGAATGAATTTGAGGGAGAGTAATTGAATAGATTTGAAGATAACTTTTTTTGCTGTTTATTTGATTAAATTTGGAGATAAATGAGAGTGAATTTGGAGGTAAAGTTTTTGATAATCAGTGAAGGATTTTATTTATTAAAAAAATTTACTTTCTCTTATCTCCAAATTTATTCAAATAAACAAAAAAAATTTTATCTTCAAATCTTCTCGATTAGTCTCCCTCAAATCCACTTAAGCAGAGAAGACCTTGAAGATTAAGTGGATTCAAAGTAAAATATCTTGTCATTGATTTCATATTTATAAACATTATAAACATTATGCTCATAGTTAACATTAATTATCCGAAAACGTTGCAAGTAGGTTTGACTGATGTAATCTAGTATCTAATGAATGTGAGCAGGAGGGGATAAATGTGGTCCAGAAATCGAAACGGTAGGATAAGTGAGAAACATGAAAGAGTTGGCTTGTAAGAAAAGGAATGACGATGAATGCGAAGCGTTGTCTTGAGAAGTGTAAGGCGCGGAAGCCAAAGCGTTGTCGTGGGAGGATAAATATTTTCATAGAACTTGGGTTCCCTTACTCTCAATGCCCACTTCTTTTCTTCTCGTATGTTGTTGATCTTCTTCTCTCATGGCTTCTTCTTTCCTCAGCCATAGTCAGTTGCGCGCTACTCCTTGTCGCCATGAAGTATATATCGAAAGTGCTTCCCTTGCTCTCACCGCTCTCGGTTTTCGGGCCGTTCTCTTTGCTAGTAATAATTATCTTAGCAATGGGTATACACCCCGTCTTTTCTCCTCACTGTTGCATCAGTTGGGCGACCTTCATAACCGAGATCGTTTGGAGAAGGTCTGCACTATCGGTATCCGCGAGATGTGGTTTCACTCTTTTGCTTTATGCACACCCCGTCAGTTCTACGACTTCCTCAGCTTCCTCAAGACGAAACATGGTCAAGAGGCTTTGCACAAGCTGCACACGCGTGAGAAGCTGGGGAAGCGCGGTGGTGGTGCCTTCGGAAAAAGGAGGTGATGGCGAGTCGAATGCCGGTGGGGATGCTGAGGCCGGGGGAGAGGATCAAATCTTCAGAGAGGTTGATCTAAATGCTATCCTTGGACAGCATAACATAGAGGAGGGTGGTCGCATAGAAGCCACGACCATCCCTATCCCGGACATCAAAGTTGAGTTTTCTCAGCCCAGCCATGTTACTGTGCAATCCGCGCCTCACTATACTACGAGAGCACCAAAG
Organism: Vigna radiata var. radiata; assembly: GCF_000741045.1. Classification (NCBI taxonomy): domain Eukaryota; kingdom Viridiplantae; phylum Streptophyta; class Magnoliopsida; order Fabales; family Fabaceae; genus Vigna; species Vigna radiata. Next base: position 27,634,074 of record NC_028355.1, on the reverse strand, counting down.
GGTCGATTGGCGGACAATCCTCGTCCCTAGAAGCCGCCGTCTTCTGAGGCTGTTCCGAAGTGCGGTGGTGAGGATGTGCTGAGGATAATACAACACATGTTGACGAGTTACTACAGGGCGGAAATTAATGATGAAGATTTTAAATTTTAGATATTCATTTGGATGAAGGGATAAATTTGATGGAGTGAAAAAGGAGATGGAAATGAGGGAAAAAATTGAAAAATAAGATTGTTTGAATTGAGAGGAAACCTGAATTTGACTTGAAAAATTGTAATAAATGTGATTGAATATATTTAAAAATAATTATAAAATAAAAGTTTAAAAATAATTAAAATATGATTTTTTATAAAATAAAATTAAACCAAAAATTATTATAAATTTGTAATATATAAAAAAGTTATGTTATCATATCAATATGATATTATTTATTTATTTTCACTTATTAAAATATTATGTTAGATTTTATTTTTAGCATTTATATTTATCTCCTTTATTTCCACGTGGGATTATATGTATATCCTTAATTATATACCTGAATTCATTATTGATAATAGCAAATACCTCTACGAATAATTTCCTTACAAGCATGTGATACACGTGATATATAATAGTTTCTTCCTGCCCCTTAATCTAGAATTTAAAATAAAAAGAGAGTAAAAAATTTGAAGTCCTAATAATTTCACTCAATAGAAAACTGTGTCTGAAATAATGCATTAAAGAACATGGTTTTCATACCATATCCTAAGCTCACGATAGAGCTTCACAACTAATGGCTAATCTCCATTTTTGTTGCACTTATCAGTTTCTAGGAACTTAATGCTAATTTCACATACTATATTACTTTAAAACTAAGACACTATAAACCACTTGCCTGCAATTCAATAACTTCCATGAATGACAAATAAAACGTTCAATAACAAGCTAAAGCATTATTGAAAAGGATTAGCCCTAGCCACCTTGGAATGTCATTAACACCTTATCCACCTTCCATCACAACTTCTAGCAAAAGTGCGAGGCTGCTTCATAGGAAAAGTTTCTGTCCAGTGTGGATGCTCCATCAAATAACTCCACTGTCTGAATACGTCATTATTATTATTATTATTACTATTATTATTCATGCAAATATGACAGTCTAGGAAATAAGAAGAGAATACATTAGATAAGAGAAATAAAGCCAAAAGTTTCAATTTCAACATCTTCAAAGACAAATGAAGATTAACCAAGTCAATGAATAAAAAGCTTTTGAAGTTTTACAGTTGAAATTAATGGTAATATGAAGCTTTCCAGTTGCAGCAACAAGATTCTTTTTTCTTTCTTTTGTCAGAAAAAATTAGAGTGTAAATTAGACTGTTCATTTAAGTATAAATTAAAGAAAATCTTAAAAACTATGACTCCTAAAACTGTGTAAAATCTATCATCTGAAGACAACAACGACAATATTTTCATTCGACTAGGTGAGGTTGCATATACTAATTGGATGATGGCATTGAATTTTGAAATACGATGATAGCTTGAAATACATATAGTTAGAATCAACCATATGTTTTACCTTCGTAAATTATCCACAAAGTCTGGTGCCTCAGCAGTAGGTGAAGTTGAACAAGTTGAAAGAATTTCCGAATCAGAACAGTTCAGAAGTGAAAGAGCAATATGATATTGACGAAGAGTCCTAGATAAGCAACCAGCAAGCATCAGTGTATCAGAATGGAAGAGAAAGGATTTTGGGAATCAATATCAAATCAAACCAGAGAAATTATTTAATTCATTTACTTCCCAAGAAAACAGTTTTAAACATCATGAATGACCTAGGACAAATTATTTTTCTATAAACTATAATAAATTTAAAGGAGTTCCTTCATATATTATTTTATTTCTGCATTGGCTTCACAAGTATTTTCCACCTGCAAGATTTGAAAATGAACTCACAAAATTTCATTAGTTACCAGCGACAAGGAGCAATTTTGAAACAATCAGAGCCACAGTCATATGTTTCTAGTAACTTCTCTTTCCAATTGGCATCTTCATAAGAAACAGATACTCGTATTCTTCTGACAAGCTCATCTGGACATCTAGAAGTTCTATCAAAAATAGCTGGGATGACAATACCTGATGCAGTCTCCACCTGAAATGATGCATAGAATGGAAGAAGTCAAAGATCCCATTCAAAAGTTTGAACATATATGTAATTATTCACTAAAAGGTGTACAACAGCTTTCACAACATCTTTAGAAAATATTAAAAAAATCAATTAGTTAAGAAAGTGATTTAAGTAGTGGTTTCTTATTTAATAAGGGTTATGTAGCAGCAAGTAAGAGGTTTATCACATACTGCAAATGAACCAGACATAATGACAAAAGTTTAAAGCAGAAGCTGACCACAAATCCATTGAAAAAGGGGTATGTGTTTCCATCAGAATCTCTTCTGGTATTATGTCCAAGAACACAGAACGTTTGGAGGTGAAACTTCTCATCTCTTGACCAAAGAGTATGAACAATCTTTGAACACAAAGGAAAGGAATAACCATCCAAATATGCAGGGCTTTCTGATATTGCACTACCATTTCCTTGCTGCACAAAAGTTCAACCGATCCAACTACAATTATACTGTCTGAGTGGAAACTAGAAATTGAAAATTCACTAACAAAGCAGAAGACCCTGGTCAGACTTGCAGTGATACGTCTTCAAACCCCCCTATGAGATGCACCTGCAGTTGGGACAAAGCAACTTTTATTACAGAAGATAATCTAAGTCAAAAAGAAGTCATTGAACATATTGATCACATAAAGCCACTATAGAAAGTAGAGATCAAGAGAAGGTAAAGCACTTCGAACTCGGTCTCCAGACTGTTTGCAACAAGTGATGATAACATTTGGGAAAGGCCCATTTCTACAATTTCTGGCGAATCCATATGAGCAACTGATGTCCTGCATTAAAAGAAATAAAATAAAATAAAATTGTGAAACTTAATATACAGTAGTCTAGCCACAAACTCCTAGTCCTTACATTCCAGTTTTTTTGTTCCGAATAACAAGGCCAACGCACGTTGTTGCTTCATCAGTGCCAACAAACTAGAGATATGGGAGGAAAATGAAGCACATGAATAACATTTTTGAAACAGAATAGTAAAATCGTGTAAAATGAATTGAACTATAAATTGCCAATCATACAGGCAGATTTGCCGATTCCTCAGATTACTCAGTGTAATCAAAGAAGATCACAAAAAAAGACGGAAAATAATCTGCCATGTCATATAACAAACAAAATTGAAGGCAAATTAGCAGAATTCACATAGTAATTGAAATATACATACATATACATACACACATACATATACATACACACATATAAATACATACATACACACCCATATACTTACAAAATTAAGTTGTAAGCAAATAAAAATAAAAAACATAAAGAATAACACTATTAATTCAAAGTTCAATTAGATGGAGACTCGTCAGAAATGACAAGAGAAAGCAGGATGAGTGTCACAATCGCAAAACACATTAGCCACAACAGCAGATCCAAGAAATTCCACAATGCAATAGCACTAAGGCACCACTATGGCAGCTATTTAACAACATTGACATTACGAAAGAAGTATCTGCCTGAGGTTATTGATGTAATATAAAGACTAAAACATGAATTAAAGCATCATATTTTAAAGATCAAAGAAATACACAAAGCAAAAAATGGACAAAATGGGATGTAATGCAAGGAAGAACTCAGAATATTCAGGATATGAAAAAGAAATTCCACAGATGATGTTGCTTACAGTTCAAATTAAGTATGAATGGCCTGCATGCAAAAGATTGTAAGTGGCATACAACAATGGACGGTGAACTGGTATAAAATTAAATTTACAACTTTACACGTTATTAAAGTAAACAGGAAATGGTCGCATTTGAAGTAATCTATAATATCTTAATGACATTACAGAGGGTTAAAAAGTTACATCAACGAGGGCAGGGTCAACTGTAGCATATTCTTTCTGGAATATATAAACCCACTTTGATCTCTCTGAACCAGACTCATCAGATGCTAAGAACTTCCTCTCTGGGTTAGCCTTAAAAGAACTTGTGGCTGATATCAGATTGGGACTTTCCAGCAAAGCAAGTAGAATATCATCTCCCTGTTCGTAAGCATAGAGTGCAGGTCTTCACATACTTATGAAATGATACTAAAATCAAATTTATACTTGCATCACAAACCTTGTAACTTTCAATCATGCAAACAACAACTTAAAATGTCATGCATTTTTTTCAGGAGCTATGCATTGAAACATAAACTAAGAAATAATAAGCTTGCAAACAAAATTGTTATATGTACATGTGTTACCAAGCCCAATGAAGAGGCAGACAGGCCCAAATGAAGTCTCAAAAGGCCCTCTCGGCTAAAGGCCTTCATCCAGTACAATCAGGCCTGTACAAGTGTAGGACACAAATGAAATGCAATTTTAGCCTGTTTCTTATTTTTTGATATTTTTAGCTTATCCAAGTTCATCTATCACCATGCCTTCAATTTTCTCCATCTTAAACTAATGAATGAATCATACCATTAAACAAAATATCACTGGTCCAAATATCATTCAACCCAGTTGTCCAGTAAACAACATAGACAATTGCTAAAGAAGATTGGGCTAACACCTATTCAGGGATGTCATAAGTTTTCAGTTTTTTGCCTTTTTTGAATGCAAATTGGAAACACTTTTAATTCAATTCCTTTAACTGAAAGGTAGCTTTGATTTTCAGTCTTTGGGAGTAAGCCATTCAACGTACTTTACCAATCTGAAAAAGACCCATCCAAAACAAAAACCACCATTAAAGCCACCCCCACTATGGCCACCTCCATCTCACCCAATTAACTCCGAATTACAAATCGTGACTGATTTGTGTGCTTTGGACTTCAAATTTAGAAACTAAAATTTAAAAAAAAAAAAAAGACTCTAAATTACAAAACTAAATATAAATAATCGAAACCTAAAACTGACATCTATCGCAAAAGTTCCTAAATAAATGGATCTCACTCACACTTTCCCAGTTTTCTTCTATGATTGTGCTCCTTCTAAAGCAAGTAAACTTAATCAGAAGAATAAGTCAACAAGAATGTGAATACCAAAACAAAGAGTGTCAACCAGAGAATTCCACCAATTAATTAAAAAGTAAAAATATTAGTAACATATATAGCCAGAAGAAAAGTGGGTAGAGAATGATGCAGTGACATAATTTGTTTTCTCACTACATTATCACAAAAAGGGAAATGGGTTAGAGACAGATAGAAGAAGAAAGAGGAACCTGAGGTTGAGATGGTGAGGATGAAGGAGTAGAGAATGAATGGCCCTCAATGAATATCATGGCTTCTGGGTATTGTTGCGAATTAACCACAGAAGGAAGAAACAAAAGAGAGTGAGCTTTGGTTGGCGTTCAAAAGAAGCTGATGCAGCAGTTGGTTTATTCACTGGGTCAACGGTGAATGTTTGTTTCTTTGTTTGGAATAAAACCTAGGATGCATAACATTTGTTTATGTTTGTCTTATTTGTTAGGTTAAAATTCCTTAATTTGGTCACCATATATTTTTTTTTGTCTCAATTTAGTCCTTTAATTTGTAAAAATGAGGCAATTTAGCCATCACTGTTAAATAAAGAGTAACGTCGTTTCTTACTGATGAGTTGTAATTTTTTTTAACTGTGGTGGCAATATCTATTAATTTATATGGGTGTTGGTTGTGTAATGAAGTCTTCCACATGGCATACACGTGTTATGGTCTTAGCCCTAACACTAAAGATGCCCTAAAACTTAACATTTTAAGCAACCCTAACACTTAACATCCTCACAGATTTCTGGAAGCAGTGGACAAAGATAAAGCTTTGGAAGAAGTGTTCATTTCAGGTGACCAAATGTCTGGATCTTCTTCTTCGTGCAAATGCTTGGGTGGTTGGGGCTTTGAACAGAGTACTGGTGGTGGGAGNNGGTTGGGAGCAAAACCNANTTGCTATTGTGGTTCGAAAGCNGTGTTTCGCATGGCCAAAACTGCTAAGAACAAGGNCAAACGATTTTGGGGTTGCCCTCACTTCAAGGTAATTTGTGTGATTTCATTTGTTTGAATTTTGATTTCGTTGACGAGGGGGTGTGCTTTCTTCTTGTACAGGGTGGGAGTGGAGAGATGGGTGGATGCAACTTCTTTCAGTGGTGCAATGAAGAAGTGTTTGATGAACGAAATTTGACGATTCCTGATGAAAGGAGTGCAAGTGTGAGAAACAACGAAGTGGGTGGAAGTATGATGAAGATGGAAGAAAGAGATGTTGAAAATCTGAAATATGCTTCTTTGGAGAAAAGTGTTGTTATTTTGGAGAAGGGCATGAAGGTGTTAATTGGGATGATGTTTGTTACCTGGGTGTTTAATGTAATTTTGATTTCGATGTTGATGAAAGTAGATTGATTTCTTAGGAGGTTGATGAAAGTATGTTAATGAAAGTAGGTCTCTGAAAGTATGTAATCTAATTTCATATTAACAGCAAGTACTTTCATATTTATAAAAGTTCCTGTGTTTAATTTCATCTTGTAAAATTTTCCCTTTGATTTGTTTTATTTGATAATGATCTTTAGGGAAAAGAGACACAATATGCCATTCAATCTTTAGGGTGTGACAATTATTGTGATAATGATCTGTGAACAAGCACCATTGAATTGTAAACATTCAATCTGCANTTAATTTGTATACAATAAAAACCAAAAACTCTTGAAGAAGCACCAATGAATTAAAATGAACATTGACCATTGTCTTAAGCAATAGAGTTAATACACATTGACCACAAACTAAGGCTATTACTCAAAGTGGAGCCTTAAACATAGACATTGTCTTAAGCAATACACCAAAAAGACCAGATAACACTAATAATCAAAAAGATCTGATAGCAACATTGTCTTAATGAGTACATCAAAATACAACTGACATTACAATTAAAAGATGTAACCAATATAAGGTCAAATTTCAAAGTTCCAAAATAAAGTGAAATATGACTTCATTCAGCAGCAGCAGGCACGTGTGTTGTTTGACCAGTAGGTTGCTCAGGAGGAGGTACTGTCACTTGTGGTGTTTGATCAGTAAGTTGCTCAGTAGGTTGCTGAGTAGCTTGCTCAGTAGCTTCTGCAGCAGGAGGTTGGTCAACTGGAATAGTTGTTGTAGTTGGTCGTTGTGGACAACATCTTTTGTTGTGTCCAAGTTGTTTGCAAATAGCACATGATTTTTTGCTTCCACCCTTTCTTAGTTCAGTATCATTCTTCTTCAACTCCCAACTCTCTAGCCTTCGTTTTTTCTTGGGCCTGCCAGGCATTGGCTTCTTCTTTGGGGGTAACACATCTGGATATGGAGTTTTCTCCCAAAGAACTTGACCATTGATAGGGTAAACGATGGAGTTGTAAGTCTCTTCATACGTTGACTTCCTATACCAAGTACCAATATAGTCTTCTGCATTTACATTCAAGAACTTCATTGCAGTGATGGCGTGAGTGCAAGGAATACCAGTCAGTAACCATTTTCTACAACTGCATTCTTGCTTGTCAAGATTGACAACATATTGCTCCCTAAATTGTGAAATATGGATGATTTCAAATAACTGATCTGATGACCATCTGTCATGATTAAAAAGTTAGAAACAAAGTTAGGAACAAAGTTAAAAAGAAAGAAAAAAAAGATGACCATGTTTGCTTTGGAAGAAGTATTGAACTTACCTTGGTAACCAATACCTGGTTAACCATGACTATTTTAAAAATCTGTTGAGAACCTTAGGGCACACACTACCTTGATATAGTGCCATCTTTGTCCTGTTCTTAGCCCACCTCTTCATGATGTAAACCTTAATCTCTTCCAACATGGTGATAATTGGTTTAGTCCTAGTGTGAAGTAGCACACTGTTGAATCCCTCACACATGTTGTTGACAAGAGTGTCACATTGTGATCTAGAAGTGAATCTAGATCGTGACCAANATCTGGGGAAAACAATATATGTNNAAATAAGTATAAATGTCCAAGTACAACAATAATAACGTAGAGTAAGCTGAACACATACCTTGGTGCAATTCCAATCAAATACTTATAGGCTTCTAAATTGATCTCTTTANTTTTCAACATTTCAGCCTCCCATAGTTGTGGATATGTGGCTGTTGCTGCTGTCCACATCAACCTTTTGAGGTCTTTTCCAGGAAATTGCTTTCTAAAATTTGAGTACAAATGTCTAACACAAAAGCGTTGTTCTACCTTAGGTAGAAGTTCAGCAAAGGCTGATAGCAGACCCTACAAGTTTAAATAATGAAGTCAGATGAGGTTTATGTTAAATAGGTTGTAATTAAGCTTTGTTAGGGTTGACTGACCTTTTGTTGGTCTGAAATAAATGTACATGCTCCACATATAGCTTCCCCACCAAGATCCCCAATCAGAAGGTCCAAGAACCAAGTCCACGAGTCCTTGTTTTCTACCTCAACAACAGCATATGCAATGGGCATAATTTGTTCATTTGCATCTCTTCCCACTACTGTTAGTAATTCCCCTCCATACTTGCCTTTGAGAAAGCATCCATCCAACCCAATGATGAGTCTACAACTACTGAAACTATCTTTGCATGCTTTCAAGCATACATAAATTCTCTTGAAGATACACTCCCCATTAATATTTTCAGCCTTTATTTTCACTGTTGAACCTGAATTTGACCTGAGAAGCTCATGACCATAATCATAGATTCTTCTATATTGTTCCTTGAATAAACCATCAACATTATCTTTTGCCATGGCTCTTGCCCCAAAAGCCATATTTCTAGAGATTCCAACATTCCATTTCCTACTCACTTTATCCCTAATATCCATGACTTTCATGTTAGGGTTCTCTCTAACAGCTTTTTCCATCCTTTTGCTCAACCACTTAGAAGTGATACACTTCACATTAAAATCTCTGCTACAAGTATGATCATCAATCACTTTTCTTAGCTGCCATGACTTGGAACGAGAACTAAAGGCACAATAAGCATACCATTTGCATTTACCATTGCCCCCACAACATTTTACACTAATCCTCTTGTTGTCATTCTTTAAGAATTTTAAATTTCGACCATTACTTAGTGCATATGTCCCAATGGCCTCTTTGAATTCGTTTTTATCAGTAAAATAAGTCCCAACCTCCCACTTATATTCTTCTAGAATTTTAGGCATGCTAAATGTGGGGAACACAGTTCTAGGAATGTCACCTTCATCCTCACTTTCTGGACCACTGTGCAAGTGATCTGACACCCACTCATTGTCAGATATACCACATAAATCATTGATGTCATCATTACCACTTGTCCATGAACTGCATGGTTGTTCTTCACTCAAGCTTCTTTTAGATGTACCAATGTTATCAGAATGAATGGTCACATCAACAAGACTTTCTTCACTACTAGACTCATCTACGTTTTCATCTTCATCCTCATCTTCTTCTATATTTTCATCTTCATCCTCATCTTCTACGTCTTCCAGCTCAACCTCATCCGCATCAGCAACCTCAACCTCCTCCAATTGTGTTAAACCTTCACCCTCACCCTCAACCTCAGCCTCAACCTCTCTCTCAACCTCATCCTCAACCTCCTCCAATTGTGTTACAACTTCAGCCTCACCCTCAACCTCAGCCTCAACCTCTTTCTCAACCTCTCTTTCAACTTCTCCCTCAGCCAATTGTGTTACAACTTCAGCCTCACCCTCAACCTCACAGTAAACCTCTCTCTCAACCTCACAGTAAACCTCTCTCTCAACCTCACACTCACCCTCACCATGACCATTCTGCATTTCTGTTACAACTTGAACCTCACCCTCACCCTCAACTTGTGTTTCAACATGAACTTCATCATTAACAGCACCATCAACCCATTCAATCATTTCAATTATTTCTGGTTCATTTCTATTATGAACAACGTACAAATATACTTCACCATTTAACATTGCAATATTAACCATGTGCAAAGCACCCCTATCATCAGTCAACAATTCTAATCTCTCTGGTACCACTGACTGACCTCCTAAACTGTACCAAACTTTTTTAATGTCTTTATGACCTAACTCTTTCACTGATGTTATTATTCCAAAATAGCAGAAGAGGTCTGGATCACAAGACCATTGTGTTATCTCTCCATCAAATTTTAAATTACCATTATCATCACTAACAAAATGTCCTGTATGATGGACCACTACTTTAATACGGTCATCCATGATATACTACTATTCAAACAGAACCTTTTAACACCTGTACATTGGGGGAAAAATTATATTATGAAAGGGACGGGATAAAGTACTAACTAAGCAACTGTAACACAAGAAGGGACAGGGGATAAAATAACATCCCCACTAAGGAAACACTGGTCCAGCAAAAGGGGACCACTACTTTTAAAGAAGTAAAGGAACAATTTTTTTGACCACGACACTGCACACATGGACCACGTAACTGTACACATCAACACACAAACAGGAATTTCTGGGAGCACTGCTTTTAAACATATCACAGAAATCAAAAACATAAACAAACAATAAACGATACCCATCACAAAACAACAAAGCAACAACATACGAAACATATTCTAACATAAACACACCAACAACATATCATAATTGGGACCACACGAAACCCATTACATATTCGTAGACAAAAAACATAGGGAACTTACCTTCACTAACATCCAACCTGAATTCGTTGCATCCACGAGCACATAGAACTTCGACGAAGAAATGGAGAATGCGAACCCTAACTTTGATTTCTGGTACCCACGGAATTCCCAATTCTCTTAAATCCCTAATTCCCCCACTTATTCTTTTCTCATTATTAAATAAAACGAAATTATAAAATCATTTTCCACGTCACTAACTTTTTTTTTAAATCATTTATAACTCACCCACTTATCTGTCCACCACGTCATCAGTAGGAAACGGCGTTACTCTTTATTTAAGGTGATGGCTAAATTGCCTCATTTTTACAAATTAAAGGACTAAATTGAGACAAAAAAAAAATATGGTGACCAAATTGAGATTGCCATACAAATATGAGGACCAAAAAAGGGTTTTAACCTATTTATTATAGGTTTTTTTTTTTTTAAAAAAAAATGTCTTATTTTAATACTCTAATTTTGAAATATATCACATTTTTTTAGGAGAAGTGGTTTAAATACATTTGAAAGACTAAAATTAATATGATTCGGTATAAGAGGATTAAAATAAAAGATTTCTTTTTTAATTTATTTCAGTAGCCTCTTTCTCATCTTTTTAATATGCACCTAAACCATACTCTTCTACTATATACACAGTTTTTCTTATGTTTTTTTTTTTGAAATATAAAAATTTTGTTTAGAAAAAAGGCTTTAGAAATAAAAATAAAAAATTTAAAATATAGCAAAATATCAATTTTTTTAATAGAAATTTTTTAAATTCTTAAAATAGAATAGGTATTGAAATTTATGAAAAGAATTTATTTATAAAAAATATATAAATGGAAATTCTAATGTGAAAAATTGAGTAAATTGTATTTGATTATGTAATTAATTTTTTAGTGGTTATAGGTATGTATATATTAGTCATATAATGTATAACATATTAGAAAGAAATAAGGTATAAGTAGATAATAATGGAATGAATTACAAAGTGAAAAAAGAAATTATTTATGCACAACTTAAAATATATTTAAAAACGAAATACAAATTGATATTGATAGTAATTCCTCGTCTCATGGAACTCTAAAAAATATAATATTGTTTCTAAGTCTTCCAATAAAGTTGATTACCATGGTCTAGCTGTTATCGTATGTGAGATACAATGGCTTCACTGTTTTCTTCAAGACCTTCACATCTAGACTTGTCACAGTTTCCCTTTACTGCAATAATAAATATGCCAAGTATATAGCTCACAACCAAAGCTTTTGTGAAAGGATGAAACATATTGACTTGGACGGTTACGTTGTGCGCGAGAGGATCTAAGTCAATCTCCTGAATCTTCTCTTCATTTGCTCGGATGAATAGCTCGCTAGCATCTTCACAAAGTTTTCTCACCATGTTCGCTTTCGATTTATCATCCTCAATCTTGGATTAGTCAATATACACCATCCAACTTGAGGGAGACTATTAATACAGTTATGTTAGTTGAGATTACCATTTAAGAGTAATAATTAATTTGTTAAAGTTCGCGGCTAGTTAGATTTTGGGACTTTTCCATTTTTTCTCTGTTTTGTAGGAGCCCTATATAAACTAGGGTTCCCCTTTTCTTTCATGTAACAACAACAATTAGTAACATAAAATCTATAAGAAATTTCAATTTTCCCTTACTTATTTCAGCTTTCTCTTTGCTTCCATGTTTCTTTCCCTTATTGCTGCAATGGGTATCTCCTCCGCTCCGGCCTTTCTCCCTTAATATCATCTATGATATTTTTCGACAAAAGTTAGTGAATGTATATTTGTGGTTTGGATGAAAAGTTCAATGTTGCGCCAAGTGTGGTCATGTTGCACAAATGGCTGTAAAGTTGATTTGTTTTCTTTTCAAATGGTCGATTATTTGTGCAACATCATTATCAAATTTAGTGTCAGCAATATCATGCACAAGGTGGTTGTTAACTACTCTTACTAGCGTTGATTGTTGATTTCATTGTAACTCCCCGGCAACCTACAGGGACTGTTGACTGCCCCCACACATCACCATGAGACTTTCCAGTGTGCTTTGTCCTCACTCGCACACTTTCCGGGAAAACTTCCCGGAAGGTCACCCATCCCAGAATTTCTGCAGGCTAAGCACGCTTAACCATGGAGTTCTTATGGGTTAGGCTTCCGAAAAGTAAATGCATTTTGGTGATATGGGTAGCCAAATCAATTCCTTTAAGCTATCCTTCAACTGTATAGTCTCATACCTATATAGTCTCTAGATCCCTCTCATTCCGGTGTATGTTCGATTCGTCCATGTGCCCCTTCCACTTGAAGCCTGCCAAGAGCCGCTCCTTGTCCGTGCCCCATGCACCATGCTTCTTGCACCGGCGATCACTCCCCGCCCTCGTCAGTGCCCGGGTGTCACATCATGGTTTATTGTTATTTGAGATACATGATATGTAATGCCTCTTTGGTCATTCAATGTGGGTTCAAAAGTACAACTTGTTGATGGATCTATTGATTAGAAGTTTTATGTGTAGTTGTGTGGTATGCAAAAATGTTTTAGACTTTAACATTGAAACTACCCACCATCTTCACATTCTTTGATTTTCCCATTTGTAAGTAAGACTTCAAGGTATGAATTTGAATAGTTATTTGTTTCATTCATGTAAAAATGATAAGTGTTTGTGTTGGGTTTTATAAAGAAAAGGAAATGGTTAGGTTTATTGTGGTCTGCAATACGACGATAGTTTGTGGTTGAAGTGTGTTGTCTGATGGTATTTATAAGGCAAGTAGGATTGAGTTTGCGAGGTTGGTTTTTATAAGTTGTTTAGTATGCTTACCCAATAAAGTTGAGAAGTTTTGTTTTGGTGGTAGAGTGCATGTGAACTTGTTGACATGTGTTCTAAACTACATCATCTTCCAATAAACGTTACAGTCAAGTCTAATAAAAGTTGATAGATATGAGGCACATAATATACAAACAAACTAATGGTTTGAAGGTGACAAACTACTTCGATTCAAACTTTGTTGGTTGCATTAATACCAAAAATAAAAATCAAAATCTAGTTATTTTTTATGCCAACTATTGGAGATATATCTTAGAGTAGCAAAACCCAGACCTTGACGACTACTTCCACTATAGAGAATGAGTTCGTTTCTTGTTTTGAGTCTACCTCACATGATGTATGGTTGAAAAATTTTATATATGGGCTTAGAGTTGTGAATTCAATTATTAGGTCATCTGTTGCCATATTTATGGCTAAGAATAATAGAAATGAAGGTCAAAGTAAGCACAATAATATCAAACATCTAGCCATAAGAAAACCTGTTAAATGGTCATTGAATTAACATTGAGTTGATGATTGTTGATCCGTTTACTAAAGACATGCTGTTAAAGAATTTTAAGGGCCATTCAGTACAAATGAGACCTGGTTTCATGATGTGACAATAATTAATTTGATAAAACTCTTATTCAGATTTTTATTTTTTTCATTTTGTTGTACACATATTTGTTTATTTTGAGAATTTTCATTTAACCTAAAATAAACGTATGATTTATTCATTACAGTTAAGAGTCATTAATGAGAGACTTGATATATTATGATACATGGAAGATAATACTTATTTTTTAAAAGACCTGTCGTCATGATCTTTGTATTTATATTTTTGTATTGATTAATAATGAGATAAATGGACTAAGTGGAAGAATGTTGACAATTTCTTAAATATGCAAGATCATATGAGATATTTAGTTAAATCAATTATTTTCATAAATATAGTCCATTTAGTCAATCAATTATTAAAATTGTTACATGAATTTTGATACCTTGATTCTATAAAATTTACAATAATTTATTATACTCTATAATTGGTTAAGCTCTAAAAATTTCTGAGGTACTCTATATTTTGGATAATCATTGTACTATCAAAAATTTATATGAGAGTGAAAATTTGAAATTGAAAAACACAATAAAAAATTCTCATGATAGTGAGAATGACGATAAGTTAGTCCTTATTTAATATTTCACATTAGGTTTACATATAAATGATATTACTTTGGATGATAGGACAAAAATTCAACAAAAATTAAACTATTGCATTTTTTAATAAGTTTATCAAATATAATAATTAATTAATAAGTTCTCCAAAGATGTTCAATATATATCATTTTATACTTTGGAGTAATATTGAAAAACACTTCTTAAATATATAATTAGTTAATTTAAAAGTGTATAAGTATAGATAAAAGAGAAGACTGATTAAGACTTTTCAAGATATAAAGTTAATCTATTGATATAACCAACTTGATTATTGATTATATTTAATTTTTAATAATATAACCAATAATCAATTATATATATATATATGGGTTAAATATGTTTTTGATCCTTTAATTTTTAGTGAAAATTAGAATTAGTCTCTCTTTAGTCCTCTAATTTTAGAAATGTATGAATTTAGTTCTTTTAACTAAATTTTGTTAGATTTATTTGATGTTTCAAGCACGTTTAACGATACCATTTGGGTTGTTTACACGGTTTGATACATTTTTACTTTAATGTTAACTGAAAAATGCGTTCGAAACATCAAATAAAATTAACAAAATTTGGTTAAAAGGACTAAATTCGTACATTTACATTTCTAAAGTTGGAGGATTAAATTAGGCCAAAGTTTTGAAGAGAGACTAATTCTAATTTTTATTAAAAGTTAAGGGATTAAAAATATATTTAACCATTGATTTTTATAATAATAAACTAACTTCTATAATATAATATACTATCAAAATTTATAAGAGTGAAAATTTAAAATTGAAAAACGTATTAAAAGATTCTAATAACAGTGCGAATGACGGTAGGTTAGTGTTTATTGTTTTTTTTTTCATTAGATTTACAACTAACACTGGATTATAGAAAAAAATTAAACTATTACAATAAAATTTTAATAAATGTATCAACTGTAATACTCAATTAATAAGTTTTCCAAACAAAAAATGTTCAATATATATCATTTTATATTTTGGAGTAATATTGAAAAACACTTCTCAAATATATAATTAGTTAATTTGAAAGTATACATGTATAGATAAGAGAGAAGACTGATTAAGAATTTTAAAATATAAAATTAATCCATTGATATAACTAATACTTGATTATTGATTTATATTTAATTTTTAATAATATAACCAATAATCATATATATATATATATATATATATATATATTGATTTTTATAATAATGAACTAACTGCTAAAATCAATAATATTTTTTTATATTTATAAAATCCTAAACAAAAATATAATAATATAAATTGAACTTTTGTTAATAAACAAAATTTAGAACCATATTTAATTTTTAGTTAAAATAATGTATTTATATTTTGAACAAAAAACATTGCTTACACCACTTCCTTTTCAAGTTATCATTCAAAAGTTTCATGGCATGATATAATATTAGTTTAATGTCTCAATAGATTTTTATTTTTGTCCAAAATTTCAAAAAAGTTCCTTATTTTTTTAGCGTCTCAATTAGGTCATTATTTTTGTTGATTTGATGTAAATATGTCTTTTCTATCAATTTCATCAAATAGATCAATTAATGTGTGACGTGGCTTGATGACACTGACACATATAAAAAAAACGTGTGTGATATAGATTTTTTAAATTTTAGAATTAAAAAATTAAATTAATATATTATAATATTTGCTGAAATTAAGAAAAGAAAGGACAAAGATGGAAAAGGAAAAGATTTTTTATGAAACATTCATTGTCTTTTGCAATTGGAAAAGCAAAATCAAAATTATAAATTACTGTTTTTTAAGATGTGTTTTTTATCATAATTTTAAGTGACTCCGTTTACATTTAGTGAGTCCTAAATTTTCCATTAATTACATCACACAATTGAAAATAGGAACTATAGGAAAACTTTAAACACTGGTACAATTATTTTGTTAAGTAACCAACTTAGTTTTAAAGTGAACTATGTATACTAATTATAGATGGAAAATTAATAAATAAATATATATATATATATATATATATATATATATATATATATATATATATATATATATATTGGTGTTTTAGTTAAATTAGAACAGGGCTTTTAGACCCTTAACATTGGGCCAGTGAACAGTAGAGAAGGTAGAAGAAAAACGAAAAGCGGGTCAAGAGTCCAATTTGGAAGAGAAGCCGAAGCACAAGGAGGGGGGAGAAATTGGCGATTCAATTTGAAGGGTGAGTGTGGAAAGTAGAAAGGAAAATTGAATTCAGTGCTTCATTGGATAAGAAAGAGGCGTGGAACCGAAGACGTTAGTGCACAGTGTTAGTTTGGTACGTTAGAATTTATAATCTGGAACCTTCACACACAAAACACTACAGCAGCAGCACCTCGCCCAAAACCCCAGCCCCCAAGCCATGGCATCATGAATTCCATAGAAAGGATTTGTTAGGAGCCTTAAGCCATGGAAAAAGCAGAAAAAACCCTAATCACTGCTTTTAATTTTATTTAATTAAAGTTAATTTAGTTTCTCAAAATAAATATTATTTTAAAAAATAATAATTAAGATATTGGATTTGAAGAGGAGCCAGTTTATGGTTAAACCACAACATATTTTTCTTTTTTCTTCTTCTTCTTTCTCCTAGCGTATGGAAAACCACCAAAACCACAAGGGAGAGGCAGAACCTGACAGAGAAAACAACCAAAACCAAAACAATAACCAGGTGTGGGGCACGTGGGAGGAGTTGTTGCTAGCCTTCGCTGTCAACCGCCATGGATTCAAGGACTGGGACACCGTCGCCATGGAGGTTCAGTCGCGGGCCACGCGCCTCCTCGCCACGGCGCGCCACTGCGAGCAGAAATTTCACGATCTCAGCCGCCGATTCGCCGACCAATGCAACGACGGTCTTACGCCGCCGCAACAGGACGCCGAAGCCGCCGGGGACAACTCCGATCACGTCCCGTGGCTGGACGAATTGCGTAAACTCCGTGTCGCCGAGCTCCGCCGCGAGGTCCAGCGGCGCGACGATTCCATTCTGTAAATCTCCGAAATTCTCTTGATATTATTTTATTCTTTTTAGGTTTTAGATCTAATTTTACCTTTTTCTTTAATTTTTGTTTTTTTTAATGGTTCGTTTTTTTTATACCAAGGTCGCTGCAGTTGGAGGTGAAGAGGCTGGAGGAGGAGAAAGCGAAAGAGAATGACGGTAAAGACGTCCAGAAACCAGATCTGGCGGTTCCCGGCGAAGTGCGGCCGGAAAACGACAAAACCGGCGGAGAAGTCGAAGAGGTTGGACCGGCTAATTCCGGACCGGAGAGAACCGCAAACGCTGACAAGCTGTTGCCAACAGCGGGCGACGAATCGGACCGGGAGAATCAATCAGTTAACGAGTCTAACTCGACCGGTTCGAGGTTTGATAAAACCGGAGAAGGTGATGCAAAGTTAAGAGTCGAACCGGATCCGGTTCAGACCGGTTCAAAAGAAGTGGACCCGGTTGCAAGGAAGGGAAAACCGGTTGGGGAGGAATCGAATAATGGTAGCTACGATGCCTTGGCGAAGGTGCCAACGTGTGAGTCGGTGCCTCCTAGTGACGAGAGAAAGGTGGAGCAGGATGATGACTCGTCTGAGTTGCACGACTCAGTGGCTCACTCCGGGGAGGGAGGGACGAGAGAGAGCAGCGAAGTGCAGAGCTCAGCTAGCTTGACGAGGAAGAGGAAGACGCGTCGTAGAAAAGATGTTTCCGGTGGCGACGGTCGCGGAGGTGACACTTCTACACTGCCGGAGAATGAAGAGGTAACGATGCTTAAATCAGAACCGTTGGTTGGTATTTTGGAGTTAATCAAGGGACATGAACACAGTTCATTAATCGAGAGTCGTCTTGAGAGCCAGGTATTCCATCTACTTCTTTCTGTGGATAAAACTGGTAATTCACTTTTTTTTCAAATTTTAAATAATAATAATAATAATCTTTCATTCTTTTATTATTAAAACAAATTACTTTTTTTTAATACATGCATGCACGTTGAATATATACAAAATGTTTCCTACAATAATAATTAACTAAAAGCAATTAAGTATACATTTTTTTAAATAAGTAAAATTTAATTGCAAGCAAGAGGTTTTAAAATCGTGACTGTCCAACGGAAGGGACCACTTTTGAAACAGATTGGTTTTTAATGGGTATGGAATTTGTGAATAAAAAGAGCGAATCGATAATAAAAATTGAATATATATATATATATATATATATATAATATATTGAGTTCCATCATAAAGAGAAAAACGAATGAGAGGATCCATTTCTAGTTTCTTTTTCTAGGACTAAAGTGAAGTTAAAGATTTGATGGTTTTCCACGGCCGAAAATGGTAGATAAGCATGACACATGGCCGTGTTTGTATTGTTTCATGGCACTTGTTTTAAGAAAGAGATCAATTTTTAATATCATTAATATGTCAGAAGGTAAAATTAATTACATTATTTGGATAAATAATTTTATCAATTTCTTTGTACACTCATCCATTATTACGAACAAGGGAAGAATAATCTGTCGGGTCTCTCATATGCGTCAAAGTGTCTCAATGTGAAACATGCAAGTCTTTTAATTTGGAAGATGTTTATTATAACATCTCATTATCCCATGGCCAAAATAGAATCAATAGGGCCAATTTAATTTTCTCCCACGAGAAGATTATTTTATTTTACCCTAAATGCTGGAAAGAAAGTAAGGATCAATATTATCATATGCAGTTTTGTGAGCCCAGTATTTGAGTGCAGCTACATGTAACGAGCTCACAAATTATTTTAGAGCGAATCCACCTAAGCCCACTATTAGAAAGTTTTTTGGGCTAAATCCTATTCACTACGACCCAAAATAAAAAAGTTGACCAAGACCAAGTTTATTTTTAATTATTATTTTTTGTTAAACTTTTCTTTTTCGTCCCTTTTCTTGCGCCCATCCTTCTCGGCGATGACGTATTTGTTCAAGAGTCGTTGTCATCCAACTGTGTCTACCCTGAATATTAAATTTGGATACTTTCTGATTTTGTGTTTATTGCAAGTTATTTGCATTTTTCATTCACTGTTTACTTTTTTTTTCCCTTTCTAAACATCAATTTTCCTTAATTATATATTTATGAATAAGGAATTTCGACAGACATAGTAATATTTTTGTAATGATATTTATTTATCCATTTAGAATGCATCCATACCTATTAATAGATATTATTAGTTTTGTAACTGCCTCATAACAATTTTTTTGTCTACATGTTTTTACCTATTTTATCTTTATTACTATTAATACCCTTATTAATGTAAATTATTTTATTATTTTACTTTTTAAATTTTATAATTACTTTTAAATTTTAATGAATTATATATAATAAAATTATACTTATGAATAAATTTATTATTTTCCTCGTTAAATTGTGTAATTATTTTTAAACTTAATTAATTGCGTAGAATAAAATCATAAAAAGTATTTATTTTTAATATTTTTTAATGATGATGATAAAAAGTGGATATAGATGACTGTTATATAAAAATGTAAATATCAAGTAAGTTAATATAATAATATAATTATGATTAGTATTTCATTAAAAAGATGTAATGAATTTAATGTTCTTTGTCTCATGGAATGTCTAGATTGGACGGGATGGGAATGTTACCGAATTGGCACTAAGCTGTTAATGTTTGGATTTGATAATAAAAAAGAAAATCTGTACGGTAGTGGAAATACGAATGTGCGGTAGCTTTTTGTGCTCTTTCCCTGGTTGTTCCTGTGCTAGTCCTTTCACGTTGAAACAGCAAAAGCGCGGTCATAGATGTGTGCGCTCTCTCATGGTTATTTTAAAGATCTTTTTATTGCTAAATATATCCCAAAAGTTAATTGCAAGTACTAAACTCTTTTATCTATTTTATAATAATTCAATTTTTAATCTGACCTTAGAAACTCATATATCTTTCCTGAGTGGACATTATATGTACACGTGTGCTATAAAAAAAATAAGTATTTGTACATGTGCACGAAAAGCCCGATGATTTCGCATGTTTAAAATTTATCCTTGAATGGATATTAGATGTAGGTTCGTGCAATTATGAAAATTTAGTGAACATATTTTGGTGTGGTCTCTTGTGGCAGCTGGAGTCGGACAGATACAAAGACATAGTGAAACAGCCAATGGACATGGAAACCATACAATTAAGAATCCAGAAAGGTCAGTATTTCTCATGCACTAGTGCATTCTTCCGCGACCTCCTCCTCCTGTTCACCAACGCCACCGTCATCTTCCCCCATGACTCTCCGGAGTCACAGGCGGCGCGGCAGCTGCACCGCCTTGTCACCACCGAGATGAAGAACCACACCCAAGCACAATCCGACCCTATCCCCCGGAAGAGCGATTCACTCCCTCCAAACATACCACTAGCCAAACCTGATTCTCTCTTGTCCAAGAACAAAGCCTCTGGTCCCATATTGGTTTGCCGCAAACGCAGTTCAATGTCAGCGAAACCTTCCTCGACCAGTTTTGGCCAAAAGAATGAGCAACCTATCTTCAACGACAAGAAAGAAAGGGCACCTTCTGATTCAAAACCTCCTACGAAACCTTGTTCTGATACAGACGAAGAAGAGCCCCCCAAGGCCAAGGAGAAGCCTGTGACTGGAGTGAGAAGCCTGAGAAGGAGCAACAAGAACCTCAACAATAAGAAACTTTCCTCTAACTCCACTCCTAAAGCGGGGTCCTCGGGTAACAAGCCATCGGAGAGTCTTAAACCAGAGAAGAGTAAAGCAGAGGGAGGGGCAGACAAGAAGAGGAGTGCTGCTGCAGATTTCTTGAAACGGATAAAGCGAAATACTTCAGTGGACGCAGTGAAAGGTGGTGGTGGAGGTGGAGGAGGAAGTAGTAGCAGCAGCAAGGGAGGTGGAGGTGGTGGTGTTGGTGCCAAAGAGCAGAAGAAAATGGCGAATAATGTAAAGGGGGATAAAGGGAAAGAAAGGGCATCAAGGCATAGCGTTGGAGGGTCTGCGGATAAAAGGAATAATAAGAACATTGAGAACAGCTCTCAGTCGAAGAGGAGTGTTGGTAGACCTCCAAAGAAAGCAGCAGAGACAAATGCAGGAAATTCAAAGCGTGGGAGGGAAAATAGTGCTAGTGCTGGCAAAGATAAGCGACCCAAGAAACGTTCCAAGAAATGATTCAAGTTTCATAGTTAGTCTCTCTTTTCCTTTCTCTGTATATTATTATTATTTATTATTATTATTATTATTATTATTTTATCTTCAAAGCACGGGTTTCTTTTTTTGTTTTATACTGCTAATTTATTGATCAGCTGTAGCTTGTAGTCAGTTGGCCGGTACATGTAACAGTATTTTGATTTGGTAAACCTTGTAACAAAACAACATTGTCCTTCCGCGGACTGCTTTTCTTGATTTTTTGGTTTAACAGGAAAGCATAATCAGTGCCAGGTGCATGTGCTCGTTTTGATCACCACTTACTTTTTACTCCCCAATTGATGCAACCAGTCCATTCCACCACGTATATAGCATTCTGTGTCCAATTCAACGTTTTTCAACTGGAAACTAAGAAACTTTTTCATATACCTCCATATCATTGATCAAATTTAAAGTTATAGATAACATAACCCCTTAAAAGGGTAAGGTTTAATAGGTTTGGAGGTCCTTATATTTGAGGGTTTGTTTCAATTGGGTCTTTCAATTTTGAAAGTGATCAATTGGGTTCCTAATTTGGTCAATTTGATTCAATAAGAGTCTTTCCGTTAATTTTAGTAGACCGTGTTAAATTTTTTGTCTTATAACATGGTGATCTGGCATTTAATCACACGTGGCATAGTAAAATATTATCGTGTGGAAACCTTCACCCCCTTCCTCTTCCTCACCTTCTCTCCTCTCTAGGAAATCTTCTCACCCTTCCACACCCACTTTTTCAACATCTACATCCACGCCCATCCCTCAATCCAATTGTCTGGCGCACCTCTCGTGCCTCCCATCTCTCATTTTTGTTAAGCCTGTTGTTAGGAGGAATGGGTTTGTTTTGGGCTTTTGAATTGGTTTCTGTATGTTAGAGAAAAAGGATGAAAATTTGTGGATATGAGTTCATTTTATTGGGTTTAGTTATGGTCTTCATGGACAAACGAAGGTCAATTCCGGTGATTTTATTCAGAATATAACACCCATGAGTTTCTGTTAGAGACGAAATCTGCTTCCATGGCGAGATCCCAAACAACTGTAGATTTCGTTGTTCCGGCTAGTGTTGGTGGTGTGACCTTCATCGGCGATTGGGAAGATGTTGTCGGTTTGGAAGAGCAACAACGCCACCTCCAGAAGCTCCAAATGCCTCTTTCGTCATCATCAAAACAAGGCCAAATGGAGAAAATTAGGTCATGACCAGAGACTGACGAAATTAAAAACATGGGATTCATAGTGTTATGACAAAACATATCTAAACAACACCCAACAACAGCAACAAATCATAATCCTTCCAAGTGATCCACAGAACTGAAGAAAAACCAATTTGGGTCATCGGATTTGATCACTGACTTTGCTGGCATAAGAAATCAAAACAAGAAAAGAATCAAACAACAATGAAGTGGGTTTGATAGCATCACGATGATTCGACACATGTACTTTCCAGATCTAAAGAATGGTTGGGGGATTCATCATCATCGCGTGACCACGCCATAAGCGACCACGCCGCCATCGCCGGTAGCCACCATCACCCAACATCCATGCGCCTCCATCCTCACAAATCACTCGCCAAGCCGTTGTCGCAGAGTTGTCCAGGATCGCCATTCTTCTGCGCCAGATCTGCAAATCCAGAGGAACCCAAAATCGAACCCATCTGTGCGCATCATCAGCCCAAATCGGCGTCGCACCACAAAGCACCACCATGTCGCATTGCCACCACGACCACCTTTCCAGCAACATGGTGACAAAACTCAAAATCGCATCATCCTCCATCGCACGACCACCTGCAATCAAAAAAAGCAAAGGACCAACAATCATCACACAGAGACCCGATTCAAAGAAACCTTTCGATCCCGGACCGCTTCCCAAAGGCAAGCCCTTCTGTAGGGAGAGCGAGAGGCTGACGGATCGAATGGAGAGCATTTTCATGACTTCGATGGCGGCGATGCCAATGCAGTTCCAAAGAGGGTTTTTGCTGAGCTTATCGGGAGCGTGGCCGGTGATGTCGGAGATGCGTATCTCGCCTGGGTGAACCTGTGGGTCGACCCTGACAGAGACAATGTCCCCCATCCCATCGACGGCGCAACTTAGGAAGTCGAAGCCGAGACCGAGATTGGCGACAGTGGCAGGAGCAAACGCTTTAATGAATGTGGTTACGGGTTCGGGCTCCGTTCGAGTATTGAGCGAGACACTGTTGTTGTTGTCGTTGCTGTTGCTGCAGCATCTGAATCTTGCTATCGGCATCTCAGTGCCTTTGAAACTCGTCGGAGACGGACACAAGAAGTAAGTTGTCGTCGCCATTTCCACTTCCTCTTCCCACCACTCTTCCCACTTACAAACCTATATTTAATATTATTTAAACTAAACATATTAAATTATTGACTTACACAGTCCAACGGTGCCACTTAGATGTCTCAGTTTCACACATGTAAAAAAAGTTAATGTCGTTAACTGCATTTAACGGAAAGACTCTTATTGAATTAAATTGATCAAATCAGAGACCCAATTGATCACTTCCAAAATTGGAGGACCCAATTGAAACAAACCCTCAAATATAAGGACCTCCGAACTTATTAAACCAAAGGGTAACTATCATTTTAATACTCACCGTTTTTATTTTTCATACAATTACCAATATTGCGTGTATCTAATTAATAAAGTTATAAATGTGTTATATTTTTATTTTATACTAGTAGTAGAAAACGTATGTTGTGTGTCTCTATATGTTTGGAATTTGTACCTCTCCCATATTTTAAATTTAAAATTTGATAATGTAATCTCTCGATCTAGAATCCCACTGTCATTTGTCAAAAGCTCATCCATTCCACCCTTGTCTTTCTTCTTTGTTCCCCCAAAAGCCTCTTGGATAAGATTTGAATCAAACAACCACTCTCTAGCTCTTAATAGGGCCACATCTTCATCCAAACTAAATCTCCACTTCACATATGCCTCAGGTCTTATTATTCACGAATTTTCTACTTTATGTTTCACTTTGAAAAAGTAAGAAATGTAAAACAAAAATGTTAACAACAGAATAGCAAAAGTAAGACTATAAAGAGACTATTAAAATGTAAATGGATGGAAAGCAGATTTTTAACAGAAGAATGAATAGATCTAAATTCAAGTAAACGAAACTTGATAAAACTCGATCTCAACTTCACTTACTATTAAAACCTGACTACAAGGAAGAAGTCAAAAGATGAGCGGTTTCATAAAGAAAAGATGGAGCAGCTATAGAAAGCAAACGAGGAGTGAGAAGTTGTGACAATGGATTCAAATATGTGGGAACCCACGTAAATATTTAATAGGAATATTTTATTTTAACAAAATTAAATATTTTGTAATAATATTTTATTTTAATAAATTAGATGAAGTACGAAGAAAATACTACCTTGATAAAACCAAAGATAAATGTAATTTTAGTTTTTAAATAAATTCTCTGATATAAGAACCTAATATAAAAGCATCACACTCTTAAAAAAAATTCAAATCTCACAAAACCAAATAAAATAAAGGAAAAAGAAAATTGACATATATTTGATTTTAAAAAATGTGGTTAAGGGTTAACATTATTTGATTTTAAAGAAAATTGACATATATTTGAGTAAAAGAATATATTTAGAGATATCAAAGTATTAGTTAAAGTATCATTCCGCACCCTTAATTTTAACGTCGTTTACTCAAATTAACGACAAACACTTAATTGATTTAATTTTTCACATTTAAAGACATAATTGAGAAATTTTATAATGCGAAGACCTAACTGAGAAAATTATACAGAAATAGAAATGTTCTAAATGATTAAACTTTAATTTTAATACCTTTCGTATTTTTCTTTTTCTAAAAACTATGGAGAATATGTTTAATCCTTTTTCTTCTCTCCATACAGCTACCACTTATTAATTTTTATTCGTAATTTCTCGCAATTTCAGTAATTATGAAGGCCACTTCAATTAAAAACCATCGATTGGTACACACTAATAAGCGTTTGAATTTGAAATTATCAATGTTTCAAACTTCTGATGAAAATTATACATTGAAGATAAACTCATAAATAAAATATTATTAATCATAAGAGAACTTAGACACTATTGCAAAATCCAGTGTACAAAAATAA
Organism: Vigna radiata var. radiata; assembly: GCF_000741045.1. Taxonomy (NCBI): domain Eukaryota; kingdom Viridiplantae; phylum Streptophyta; class Magnoliopsida; order Fabales; family Fabaceae; genus Vigna; species Vigna radiata. The sequence continues at coordinate 27,608,123 of NC_028355.1, read as the reverse complement.
TCCTAAAGACGGAATTTAAAAATTCATGTCTTTTTCCAAACTTTTTACCACTATGTCAACACTAATTGCCAAATTTAGTTCAACTTAGATATTTATAACCATCATTTTTGTAGTGAATAAATAATTTAATACACATTATTACATAAATGGAATCTTTAATTACTAGAACGTTTAGACAATTTTTTTTATAATATTTCAATTTTAGTAAAAAACCATATTTTTAAATTCCAAATTGCAGGATCTAAAATGTTTTCAACCCATGGATTATTGGGATTTTTTTTTCTACACCTATGAAGGTGCAGGAAGAAAAGGCATAAAGGTGCTAAAAGAAATTACCCAAAGTCAATATTACGTATACTAGTCCAGATCTTATTTTAGATTTAGTAATATAATTTTAATTATACAATTAAAATATTTTTCTATATTATATAATTCATAATGCGTTCTTAAATTTTTCTCGATTTCAATTGTTCAACAATATTAACAAAATAATAATTTTAAATTGTGTAATTCAAAACACGTTAAATTATGTAAAACATTACTACTATTCATACTCTTATTATTGTTGCCCTTGTATGTTTTTGGTGCATTATTTTCAAATGAATGTTAAAAGTATTTTTTAAATGGTGATATGAGAGAGAAGATCTACATAATCACTCATTCATTATTTCTCTTACATCTTACAAATACAAAAAAAAAAAAATAGAGAATATCCACTTAATTGAACTTTCCTAGAATTTCAAAACATATTAATTCCCATATTTAATGAAGAATAATTCATAATAATAAAAATAGTTATCCAAAAAATAAAATATTAACGTAGCAACATAAAGTGTGGATTCTCAGTGCAAAATATCATTCTTTCCTTAGCAAAACCAAACTCACTTACAAAAGTTTCGACAAATAATTAAAAAGGATCTGAGAGTATTTATGAACATGGTCTTGTATAGAAGTCAGAGAGTAATACATAACAGAAGAGTGAATCCATACATAATACACAACAAATACAAGAATTTATACACTATCATGGTTGTGTACAAGCATCAGAGTATCCTGTGTCAAATCTTAAAACCTCAGTGAATAATCATTAATAAACTACCTAATTTTCAACCTAGTCAAAATAAATGACATGCACAAGAGTTGTCTGTCAGGGAAATTACCTTCATAGCATAAGAGAACTTCAGATTTTCCAAGTTTTTGCGACTATAATAATGCCAACTCTTCCCATTTTACAAAGATGGTTTTCCACATCATCTTTCCATTGGTTGAGCATGTGCGAAATGGTGGCCATCCTCATCTGTATAACCAATAAGAACATCAAGAATATGGCCTTTTCATCACTTCATTTTTGAGTAAGAATGATATAACCTTTTTAATAGAAAAAATGTATCAATAAATACATAGGATATGGTTGTTTGAATAGGAGAAACACGGAAGCAAGAAAGTATGGAATATTTTTCTTTTTGGTATATGATATGATAATTTACTTCACACTTGCTAGTAGAACAAATTAGTGACATGATTGAACACAGTGCAAAAATTGTGGCCACTCCTTTAATGCAGCATGGAAGTAAGTTGAAAGTGACTGCAAACCATATTATGCCAGCATCATAAAAAATATGATGCTGAAAGAATGCAAATAGTAGTATTTTATTCATAATTATCTGCACTAACTAGAGTCATTGATGTCCAAATTATTCTAATTTCTAATTTAGAAGACCATTCATCAATTTTCAGATGGTATTGCTAAAAGGAATCAAATCAGAAAAGTACCACTTTCGCCATCAGAAAGATCTGCAAGTCTTGCAATTGCATCAATAAGAGCTTGCTCGTGATCCTGCGTTTATTTCACATGAATTATCTGAACACACACCATTTAAAGGAAAATACATGAAATGGCACACTGACACATGTATCTGCCCCCTTACCTTTAATACTTTCTTGACTTGTTCAATTTCAAGTGCATCAGGATGATTAGCATTGAATACCCTCTCTACCTGTCAAGTTCATCAGACACTTGAATATGTCAAATAAGATCAAACAATCTGAAAGAGTACTATTCTGATTGAAGTGTTTTCAGTAACCTTCTTCACTAGCGTGTCTGTGTGAAGTATGTGTATATCATCTAGAGTCTTCTTTCCAATTCCATTCTGTGATGGAAAGAAATCCATTTTGGATTGCCCCTTTGTGGTTCCCCTACCTCTTACAGCTCCTGGAACACTGCCACGTCCTACAGACCTACTCATCCCATTACCAGATCCACGAAGACCCCCACCATGATTGATTCCTGGATCCTCACCAACCCACTGAATATCTTCAGGAGAGATCTGCAGTAACAATAATATTTTTGCATGAGCTAAAGACATTACAGTGCAGTGCTAACAATGCACAGCATAGTATTGTACATTTGCTACATGGAAGAGCAGTGCTTTCAAATAACTACTACAATTCAGGGCTTAAACGAAAGTGTAAAATATGTTGGACAACAAATTCAATTTCATATACTATCAATAGCTGCATTCATTAACTTTGAAGTATTAAGCATCATACAATTCTCTTCAGCCAGTTTTCATTCTCTATTTCAATACTGAAAATGAAAGGATTGCAACATATGCCAAAAATTAAATAAACTAAAAAGAAAAAAGAGCAGCACAAGGTTATTTTCTTTATGACATTAAGGGGAAAGAACCAAACAGTTAAATACTCTATATGGAACATACCAAACTACTTTATGTGTGACTTTGGTGCCACATAATACTCAAGTCCCTATACCTTCTGTACGAGATGATGCCTTGGGAACTTTCATTCACCGTGACACTCCACTCAATTTCCTCGTAAGTCATAACACTATCTAGGAAGCTCTTTTTTTTTTGAGACATCGACAATGAGCTTTGATACCAATTGATAAGTACCAAGTCTTGGAGAACTCACCCTTAAAAGATAGCAATTAAGGAGATAGAACTAGAGTTAAAACTCCACTATGCATCCCATTCTGCTTGATGCTAGATTTAAGCACCCGTCAACACCTAAGTCCCTATCAAACTCTTTATAACTATAGTCAAAGATATTAAATTAAACATTGATATCCCCAAAATGTAAATAACAATACCATGACATAAAAAGGAATCTGTTTATATTCCTAAGTAATATAATAGACCGTTTTGGCAATGCTAAACTATTTGTTTCTATGAATATAAAATATTAACACTGGTAAAATGTTCTTTAGTTGATTAAAGATGAACCTTTTGATGCCACAACATACTTGCTTTATCACCTTTAGAGAAGACTATAAACCTCTTATTTTTATCGAAGAAATGGAACACTATCAGCAACCCTTTTTAGGGGTGGGGGGTGTGAAGAGAACAATAATGTCTGACTGTTCTCTTACTGCTTGATTGCCATTTCAAACTTCTTAACCCAAACATGTTTTCAACCATAATTTTATAGCTATAACATTGTGATGATGATGTGTTAATCATAAACACATAAGACTTTCACAACAGTAATCAGTAGCAGAAATACCTCTGACAGATTAACCCATTCCCACGTTTCATTTGCAGTCCCCATGTCATATACCAGAGCATATCGACCCTGAAAAGTTAGAAGTAAACATAGGCATCTCGGCTATATACTACCTGAAACAAAATCTTAGTTAATTGGGGGAATGTGAGTACATCAGCTCGATTGTAGTCAGATATAACAGCTTCATAAAAGTTGTTGTCATCAGGCCATCGTGTTTGCACTTTCCTACCAACTAGTGAAACCAGTGATGCTTCCTTAGCCAGCTCACCCGTTTCAATACCAGAAGGAGCTCTATTAGGTACTTGATTCCTTCCACTAAGTCCTGATGAAGGGTATTTCTTTATTGAAGATACACCCAGTAATACTTGGCCCTGCAAGTAAAGGGCAACATTATTTAATTATTATTCCTTAGTACAAAAAAGTGTAATCCATGTCTGCATAGGAGACAAACCCAAACTCAGTAAAGCAATACAGAAAGGAAGAGCACTAAGAAAATTTATCATTTGCTTACAGGTTTGTGCTTCTTGCCCTTGGATCCAGAAACAGATCCTGGTTTTGCAACCAAAGATGGCTGAAGGGGTGGTTGGGGGTGAAATGGAGAAGGTCCACCAAAAGATTCTAAAGGAGTGGATGCCATTATCTTCTGCTTCTTACGAGATACAGAGACAGTGGGACTTGGAATTGAATCATGAATAGCTTGCTCAATATTCAACATACTAGGCTGATGGCCTCCTGCCTGTCTCCAGTCCCTAAAATAATGTTCAGTAAGGTGTTGATTAAGAAAATAAAATTGGATATATGGAAAAAAACAATGGAAATCTCACTTCTGAAGCATAGTTCAGAAAGAAACCATGTTTGAAACTTTTATCAGACCTTATATTTTGTATTACATCATCTGCATTAACATGACCTAGAAGTTCTCTGTGTTCCTCATTTGATAATCCTAGTTCTTTTCTAAGTTCTGTAATCAAACTTTCCTTCTCCTGAAGAAATACACGCCATTTAGCATTCATTTAAACCTGATCAAATCATCTCACAAATTATAAATATATCACATACGAGAAAATCAAATGACAGAATATACCCAAGTAATGGCATCATCTTGAGCTTTAAAGGCTCGTAGAACTGAACTGTATGCTTCCTTCTCAAGCATGTGAATTTGAGTTTCCATATCAATTTCACCATATGTCATCGGGTATGAAGCTCCTGCAGATCTTCCATTCCTTGCAGGATGTACCCCTCTGGGGATTCTGTTTTGGTGAGTTGGTGGAAGATCATCATCAGTTCCTGCAATCAAGTGAATGCATGCAATGTAAGTATAACATGTGAGGCCAAATGAATCCTTGAAATAGGTATCGACCAGACTTTTTTGGTATTGGTGAAATATCTATCTGATTCTCAAGAAACAGCCTGTAAGTATAATTCTGAACATCAATAGTAGCACACATACATTTATTAATTCGAAAAAGTTATGACACAATCCATTAATATTAAATTACTGACCATAACAATTAACTGATAAGAGACACTATCTAAAGGGAGAAGATAAATAATTAAAAGCACCAAAATTTCCTCATGGGAATAATGCAACTTATACATGACAGCATTACACTGTATCATATAGAGAATTGTGTACAAATAGTTCCAAAAAAAGAGGATGTCAAAGGGAGTATAAAAGAGTTGGCAATAAAGGAACTTAAGAGCATAAACATTTTATTTAGAAAAAAAAAAATTGAAGTCCTTATAAACAAATGGATAGACATTTCCATACGACATTTTTTATCTTATTACATTTATAAAAAATGTTAGGCTTAATTTAAGTAGTTAAATTTACATGGCACATTAATGCAAAACAACCAAATTATTTCCTGTTTTCTTTTCTTCTTTCTAATGCGTTTCTTAATTGAGGCAAAGGCTTGCTTTCCTGTGCCTCTCGAGTCACTAAAATGCCCAGGTTCTGAGGGCACCCTTTTCTTCCTTTAAAGTCCATAGGAAGACAAGCTAACAAGTAAATTGACATGAATATTTCCACCTTCTTCGTGGAATAAACACAACAAAAAATTTGCATCCCACTAAGTGAGGCTGATTAAAGGCCAAACTCTCAAGAATATTATTCACCATGAAATCCCGCATAAAAATTTCCTTTAATAGGTATCCCTCTCCCCCTTTTCACAAACAAACCATGCAATTTACTCTTCTCACTAGTCCTTTCAGTGGCCCCCTTCACACATGCTCTCAAACCACCTTAACCAATTTACCTTCTCTTTACCTCAATCGATGTCATAAAAATATTTCCTAGAACACACAATGGAACAAACCTATTAAATTAAAACACTAATCCTTTTCTCCCTTAGGTCAAGCCACAAAACACGTAGCGTTGGCGCTATACCCATTAATCAAACACGCTCAGTTGCTCTAAAGTTACTCGCTTTTACATACTCCGATTCCACAAGCATATGAAACCCAACAATTTGGCGCCAATTGAAATCTCCACACTCATCAAAAAGAAGAAAACATAAATGGGTCAAGTGAGAATAAAAACAACGCCCTAAATCTATAATTAAAACAAGTCTTAAAGATTTTGGCACAGATAGGAGAAAAGTACGAAACTTGAAACTCACCACTACTATCGTAGGGTTCGTAGTCCATAGCCAGTTTGCAGCGAAATCGAAGGTCCAAGATTCAGGAGAAAAAACGCAGAAGCAAATATCGCAGCAAAGTGGGCGACAACAAGCGAGGAATAGAGGAACGAAAAGTTTAAGGTTGTCTTCACTTGTTTATATCGAATTTGAGTCATTTAGAGATTAAAGTCTGTAATGTGCTTTTTAGGAGGAGTTGGATCGGAGGTGATCAAATTTGGAAATGAAATTTGTATAAAACAAAAATTATTAAGTTGTCTTTGATGATAATAGTAATATTTTTAATTATATAATAATATTTATGAATAATTTATATATTGGAAAAGTTATTTAAAAAGTTATAATTTAAAATTAATAAATAAATAATAAGTAGGATTGAATTTCTTTTATTTATATAATACTTTTTTAGTATATAATGATTTTAACTATATTTTTAATTTCAATTATTATATTTTTTTTTTCAAATGAAAAACACATCTTAAAATATCTTTTAAAATATTTAAAATAAATAAAAATTATATTTACTTAAGTTTTTATTCGAAAAGAAAAAAGAATTAAAAAGAGGAAAAAAGAAAAATATGTGAAAAATAAAGATTGTTTAGTTAAAGAAAAATGATAATTAAATATTTTCATTATAGTATTACTTAATTTAAAATAACTTTATTTATCATAGTAATATTTTAACATTAAGACGATTGTTTAGAGACTAGACTATTTAGTCATTCAGATTTTAAAGTTTAATAAAAACATTAAACGAAATATTCGGTATGAAATATTGTTTAAAGAAATAACATTTGAAAAAAAAAAATTTTGAAACATTTTTAATAGATAAGGACAAGCTTATAACAACATTTTTTAGACTATACCGTCTTATAAACAAAATCTTGTAAACAATGTCCAATAAAAGAAAATGTTTTTCTTAATGAATCATTTAATAGACGGTATATGCAACAAAATGAACAACAATTTTACAAGCAAGCGTTTTATGAACAAAAGCATCTATCTATTTGTTAATACTGAAGCTTAAAGCATGTTTTATTCAAAAACAATGTTAAATTAAGCAAACATCTTATGAAATGAATTGTCTAAAGAATGATTGTTAAACGTTATCATTTACAAACAGATTTTGATAAAGCATGTAATGTCATACACCATATGATGATCACATATGTTAAATGTTTTACCAAACGATACATTTATTAAAGAGTTGACATATGATAAATTGTTTTGAACACACTACATATCTTAACGTTTATCAATGTTCAAAATATTTAATGCATGTATGATACAGTGTTTCGATATTTGTATACCTTATTCTTGATATTTGTGTAGATCACAAAAGCAAAAAGACTTGATCAGAATCACTACACCTATGAAAAAGATGTTGAGAGAGATGAAGAACATTTTGAAAATGTTTCCGTTGAAAACTTCTGCTTTGACACATCGTACAAACTACATTTTGCTAAAGGCTACGACAAAGCACGTACCTCTACAAAGTAGACTTGAGTTTGACTTCTCACCTGAAAGGCTACCAACTCTACATGAAGTCAACCTCTTTGTCTAAGTGTCATCTCTCAAGAAAAGCTATAAGTAGACGAAAGCTTGAAGGGAAAATAAGAAGGATAATAGAGAGATCATTTGAACACTTTAACAAGCTTGTTGTTACTCTGCTCATATATCATCTGATCCAAAATTTTCTAGAGAAAGAAACCTTAGCAATATCTCAAATTTCATTGTATTGATTTTATCCTCTCTTTAAGAGTTACCAATTTGTATTTGCTCATAACACTGATTGTGTTGTATATTCTAAAGAGAATTAAAACACTTAGTGTTTAGTTCAATTGAGTTAAATAGTCTATATAATTGTCTAGGGTTGAGATCATAAGTGGTTAGAATATTTGAGACCAGAAATAGTTAAAATACTTGGATATCAAGAATGGTTAAACTCAGACTAGTCATATTGATTAGGTGAACAAAGAATGGTGCTAATACTCATGGTAAACTTGAAGATGTAAAACTCATGTAATCTTGTGAAAGATCAGTGGAACCCTTTGAGAGTTCTTAAGGGAGAACTGGGCAAAGCTTAGGTTAAGTGAATCAGTATAAATATGTGCTTTACTATCTTACTCTTTGAAACGTTTTCCATACACGCACTTTATAAAAACCAACGTCTAAACATCTCACTTAAATTATACGTCTTTTACAACTTGTTAGATGTTGCTTTATGAAAGAATTTTAAAAGCACTATTCATCCCCTTCTAGTGTTTTCTTGTGATTTCACTTAAAGCATAGCATAATGGGGTACACACATGATGGAATTGATTCCAAACTCCTGAAAATCAATTCCATAAGTCTTGGAATCAGTTATAGGCTTTCTGGTTACACTTGATATGGAATTGGTTTCCTCTCCTTCATCTTCAACCTCGTCGTCTTTTTGACTACCGTGAAAGCTATATTAATAACTCGACACCACTTTTGGGAAGCTCAAAGCAATGTTGGCCACACATGTCAACCAAAAGCTCAAGGTAAAAATAGATTTTCATTGAAAATGCCCTTAAATCATCACACTTGAGTGCAAATCATCACTTTCACTTGCTTTCAAATCTGTGTGCGACAATTTTCATAAATAGTAATTCATCCACAAATAAACGCAACATAAGATAAAAGAAATTGTAGGTGGCTCTCTCAAGTATAGCTTCTATAGTTAAAATTTGACACTGAAATATGCTATTTCTCTCTCTATATATATAATTGTTGCACAATATATTTTTCTTTTAGAAACTATATATGTTTGTATTAACTAACTCAACGTGTTTTTTCTTAAATTTAGTAACTGTCCATGTACCTTTTTCTTAATTGTAAGGAACTACTTATATGTTAAACTAGATTAAAAGTTAAATAAGTATTAATCATGATTATTGATTAGCCTATGCTTAAGTGTATTTTCCACTCTTTATTCATGACATGTAGTTTATAAAATAGAGTCTAACCTCTATTGAAAAATACCTTTTAAGATCAACTAAACTTTACTTTGTGTGAGACAACTTTTGAGAATATTTAGAGTATTTTACTTTGATTTTTATCTTTGAAAAGTTTTTCAAATAGCTAATGCTTTTTATACTTAATATTTGTGAGTTTCTTTCAAAAGTAGAGTTTTCTCTGAACTTTTTCCTTAAACTACTTTTTGTTTCCTTTTACAATTTATTGTTTTCTTTCATATAGTTTCGTTTCTCATTTACCTCTTAAGTTTATTAAAGTTCTTCCTTCCTTATAGAGGATTTACATCAACCTATAGAATGTAATTCTATTTTCTTATTAAAGTGACAAATAAAAATCGTAAAGATGATGAAATGTTAAATATTATACTATCATGTCTGTGAAATGACTTTTTTTCCATTTTAATACTCACATGAAAATCATGTTAAAAAAAACAAATACATTTAAAAACATGATGAAAATTACAAACAAAATTTATACCATATCATTCCACAAACCTAAAAAGTTTCAATTAAACCTTACATATAACATATGTTCCATAACTTATGAAACAACTAATTATTATGATAATTCTCCTGTTAGAAAGGATACTATAACAAGTACTGCTTCCAAAGAATTTTATACACAGCTACAATTTAATATGAATTTCTCATATTATATTATCCATTTATAAGTGAAACGTGTTTAACCATTACATCTAAGTTATTACTTGCTAGATTTATTTGTTGGAGCCGAAAGATATGATTCAATTTGGATTGGATTGGAAACTTTGAATCTGAGGCTGGAGATTCAAACTTTTCTGCAATGTGGAAAAAAAAAACCCTACTTTTGCAGAAAGCATGTTGATTAAACAGGAAGAAAGTTGAAAATGCACATGCTTGAACCATAAAAGACTAAGGGGAGATGCATCTAAAAAATTCAAAAGCTTGAAACATATCTGCACAGTGAACAGAAAAAGACAAAAACACACAATGATAATCAAATATTAAATTTGTCAAAAATGGGACCTATTATATGGCGGTTGCGTGGAGTGGTGCATTCATCTTCTCCCTTGATTAGCCCAAAGGGACTTTGGCGATTGATTCGAAACCAATGAACCTTGAATCATCCGTTTCAGTTCCAAGTGTTCAAGAGTTAGCATTTCAGAGGCCAGAGAAAGTGCCACCAAGGTACGTAAGAGATGAAGATGGTGATGACGTCATTGGCCCTTACCCTTCTGATCCATCTCTTCGTGTACCTTTGATAGACATGGCAAAGTTGGTCAACGCCGACACACACCAACTCGAGCTTCAAAAGCTTCTCCTCGCATGCAGAGATTGGGGTGTTTTTCAGGTACCACAAAACCTTCACCTTTGATTTCAATTCAGAATATTTCTTTTGTAGCATTCATGCTGTTTATAGTAAATTCAGAATTTTCTCTAGTTGATGGTATGAAAGTTCGTGTCTTTCCCATTTTGGGTATTAGAAAGCTAATTGAACCGAACATTTTTGGAATTCAAGTATGTCTAAATTTGAGCATCATGTAAGAAAGACTCATGTACTCGTTGGATTGAAAATAGTATCAATCTTTACATAGATTAAGCTCATGTTTTATTTGTGTTGTTTCTATCCAATGAACTTCCTCTTTGGTAATTCTCCTCTGAAAAGACTCATACGTTATATCAAGAGCTTATACAACAAAAGGTAAGGGAGAGATTATCAGCATTTCTTGTACTTTCTTGGTACCTGATTTTCTTTCTTTTCTGCTTCCAGCTTGTAAATCACGGAGTTTCAAATACTTCAATTAAGAATATGGAGAATCAAGTTCGGAGATTTTTTGAGCTTCCTTTGCAAGAGAAGAAGCGATCGGCGCAGAGATCAGGAAGCCTTGAAGGCTATGGCCAAGCATTTGTAACCTCAGAAGATCAAAAGCTGGATTGGAATGACATGATCTTTCTCAAATGCCTCCCCATTCAGAACAGAAAATTGGATTTGTGGCCACAAAACCCTCCTGAGTTTAGGTACATGAATAATACAGCATGATGACCTTGGGATATTTGATCAGTTTATATCAATATCATGATACTTAGAGAGGATCTACATTACATTAATTACTTAGCTGTTTCCTTGTTCTTATTTTCCTCTCTTGTTTGTTTCATTCAAGAAATTCTAATGTGGAATTTGTATTCTGATGCTTGTAAGGGTGTCATTTTGCACTTGATTATCAGGGAAACATTAGAGAGATATTCTGAAGATATAAGGGAAGTTACAATTGCAATTATGAAGTTCATTACTATGTCTTTGGAGCTTCAAGATACACAGATATCAGAAAGTTTCAGAGAAGGACTATATGATATAAGGATGAATTGCTACCCACCCTGTCCAGAGCCTGAAAGAGTTCTAGGGATTGTGCCCCATGCTGACAATTCTGGGATCACTCTTTTGCTTGATTGTGCTGATTTTTCTGGGTTGCAGTTCCTCAAAGATCAAAAATGGGTCAATGTTGAGCCTATAGAAGGGGCCATTGTTGTAAACATTGGCCAAATTATTGAGGTTTGTACTTGTGACTCATTAGACAGCACATTCAATCATGGATAAACAAGTCTGCATTATATTGAGCAATAATTGACATCAGATTTTGTGCTCAAAAGAAAAAAAATTTACACTATGATCAGAAATCATTGTTTTTGTGACTTGTAAGTGGTAACTCTAAATCAACAAACTTACCATAACATTATATACCAAAACATTAAAATAAAAAAGCTGAGTTTGATGTTGCATGTTGCATGTTTTTCCATTATGCAGGTGGTGAGCAATGGGATATACAAAGCACCTGAGCACAGAGCTGTAGTAAATAAGTGGAAGGAAAGGTTTTCTATAGTGACATTCTGCTATCCAAGCCCTGATATGAACATTGGACCTGCTGACCAACTTATAGGTGAAGGGAAGGTAGCTGTATACAAGAAATTCACAAATGCAGAGTATTTCAGCAAGTTTTTCAACAGGAAACTTGATCAATCCTTTCTTGATATGCTCAAATATGATCAATGATGTTAAATTAGTTATAAATTACATTATATGGAAATTAAAATTGTTAATATGTATTTATTAATGATTTCTCCATTAATTGGATGAAAAATAGTGAATGTTGATGGAACTTTAAATAAATAGTAGGAAAATAATATTTTCACACCAATTTTTTTACACCATTTTGACACTGCACAGGTATCAAAATATGGTAAACAATTTCAAATTAAAAAAAAACTTTGATTTTTTTTCTTTCAAACATGTCCTTGTTTCAGTCTAAATAGTAAAATAAATAAATAATGAGATAAAAAGTGATTAAGACTATTTTTAATGTACATTTAATAAAATAAATAACCAACTGGATCATTAAATTTGTCAAACACATAGTAATTTAGTCTTTTGTAAATAAAATACTTATTTTAGTTCATAAATGTGGAAAAAAGACATGTCGTTAAATTATATTATTAGTTTTTTGAGGGTGACTATATGGACGAATGGGATAATTTTATATTAGATTACAAATGAAAAACACTGTTACTCTATTTTGATAGGTTAATAATTTAATAAAATATCCTATTCATTAATAAAAAAATATAACCCATTTAGTAATTTTATTCTGGATTAAATCCATTCATAAAAATAGTTTTAAAAAGAATTCAAAAGTAAATTTGTAAAACAAATTTTAAAAGGAAATATTTTATAAGGTAAGCTTAAGAAAAATTTAACTATGAAAAATTTGGTTAGATTAATTTTGATTTAATTTGATAAGATCCATTATTTTATACTTTTTAATAGACGAATTTACTTGTGGATGGAGAAATGAGTGAATGAAAAATAAATAAATTGTTTTGTCACTTTTAGATTTTTTAGACTATTTTAACATTTAAATTTAGGGTTTAGCCAATTTGATCATTAAACTGTAATATTTAAACTTAATCTGAAAATTTTTCACCTTCTTTTAAACATTAAATTAGTACATACCTACCTATCATGTTGATCATTTACTCTATTTAATAATTAGTTAGAATTTATTAAAAATATAAAATCTAATACAGTAACAGTTAAGTAAAAAGTAAATTTGTCAAAAATTGATAAAAAATATATTTAAAAATGTGTTAAAAATGTGACTAATATTTCACTTAGAATAAAACCTTCTGCATCTGCATATAGCAGTAAAGTCACAATCGCGTGTACCCCACGTAAATTTTCACCGAAAGAGGAATGAAAGGATTGTTTGTTCTCTGCGGTCAGCTCATCGTATAACCTCATCTTTTACCGTTCATTTTCAGGACCCACAATCTCCTAACTTTCACGGTACAGATCTTCTCATTCAGCCTTCCTTATTCGCCTCTTATATATAAATATCCTTCACAGATTGCTTTTCTTTTTCAGTTGGCCAAATCTGAAGAAGCAACATTACCAGCCGAAGCTAAAGCTCAATCCCTTGAGTCAGTGGCGGATTGTTAGATTCGATTCGAATTCTCGACAAAATTATCGATCCCTCACTCTGGTGTGAACAGGTAGAATCCCAAGATTTGATAGTGAGTTTCTTAAAGTTCGTTCTTTTCATGAATTGTGGAAGATTCGTATTGTGATTCTTTTTGGGATTTGAGTTATTGATCTTCAATGGTGTTTGAGTTGGTTGCAGATCGAGGGCGTGGTCTATTTTATTTGAGTTGAATTTCTGATCGAAGGATCTCATTCTCTGGAGCAATAAAGCGGGAAAATTCTAGGTAAGGTTATTGATTGTGCTTTTTTGTTTTAGATTTTATTTATAATGCTTGCTTTTCTTTTTTGGTCTTCTGTTGATTGCCATTTTGTTATGATTGGATTGGATCTTATGGATACGGAGGTGATGATTTAATATTTAATGATGACCTAGCGTTATTTCTTGTTGGATCTTATGGTGTGGTTATTTAGTTTAGCAATTATATTTTCTTAACTGCTTTATTGAGGTAGATAAGTTTCATCTGGGTGCGACAATTATTAGATGTTATTCCCTTTTGCAAGTGTATTGTCATGATCTACGAAAGCTCTTTGATTTTTGTTAATACATGTAACCCTGATTAACCATTTAGTTTTACCGTATTGGACAGTGCTTTGAAATTGCGTTTTGCATTGCTATTGTTATGAAAGCGTTTCTGCCTAAGTGTAGTTTTTTCTTTTCTTATTTAGAGATCATTCATTCATTGTTTGTTTTGTTATATTTCCTTCTTTCTTTTTTGAGTATGAATGAATTTGATCATTTAATATGGATGGTAAAGTCAAATTGTACTGTCGGCTCCATGGGAATATAAACTTTATCATGCGTATATGCAGCATCCTGTTCTGTTTTACAACTGTGGAAGTTATAACTTATTGTATAAGTTGGATATGCAGCTTCTTGTTCTATTTTGCCTAAAATATGTGGAGATTTAAGCCATTCGGCCACAAAGAGCAGACTGGCCTTGAAGGCCGCACTGTAGATGTTGGCAATCTTAAAATAAACATTGTTAAGGCCATTGCGGAAGGAGGGTTCTCTTGTGTCTACCTAGCTCGTGATGCTGTACATATGTCAAAGCAATATGCCTTGAAGCACATAATATGCAATGATGAGGAATCACTAGGATTGGTAAAGAAGGAGATATCTGTGCTTAAGATGCTGGTAGGACATCCCAATGTTGTCACACTTCATGCACATTCCATCTTTGATATGGGTAGGACAAAGGAGGCATTCCTTGTGATGGAATTTTGTGAAAGGTCTCTGGTCAATGTGCTGGAGAGCCGCGGAGCTGGTTATTTTGATGAGACACAGGTTCTTTTGATCTTCAGGGATATCTGTAATGCAGTTTTTGCTATGCATTGCCTGTCCCCACCTATTGCACACCGGTAAACAACAACAGCTAAAAGATTTAATGAGTGTTCAAATTTATGATGTTTCTCTTTGTATTCTTCTAAGTTGTTTATTTATTTATTTTGTTGCGTCCAATCATTTGAAACATGTAAAGTTTTATGTTCGTATTCTGTTTTTTTATCTTCTAAATTTCATATTTTTTTTTTCTATTACGAAACTCTGATGTTGTGTGTCTCTACCACGAGTGATTTCTTCAAGATCATTGTTTGCTAATTTTGTTTTTCATTTGTATGTGCTAGATAGTATGCCCATAGCCCCGATGCTTCAGATATATTTACAGACAACGAAATGACTTTTACATCTTCAGACACAAATGCTGTCTTTATGTTCTGTTTTATTAAAATCGTAATTTATTCACATGTGATTTATATGTTTATTTCAACCCTTCTATTTCGTGGTACTGACTTTTGTCTTCTTGTTCATAACATCATTAGAAATGTTTGGCAAATCTAACGGAAGCATACGTGGTTTTTTTTTTTATTTTTTTTTTATCATTAATAAACTGCTTTTAATTTTCTTGTGTTACGTAGAGACTTGAAAGCGGAGAATCTTTTATTAAGTTCAGATGGCATATGGAAGTTATGTGATTTTGGAAGCACTTCCACTAATCACAAACGTTTTGAAAAGCCAGAAGAAATGGGGATTGAGGAAGACAATATCCGGAAGTATACAACTCCAGCCTACAGAGCCCCTGAGGTAAATTGAGATCTGTCTTCAGTAGATAAAATTAGGGTTCAACTGAAGGTTGTGGTGAAAGTTCCACCGCCTATGCCAAGTTATGTGCCAGGGTTCTATCGTTGGATTGACCATGTGGTGGACACCAGACGGGTTTGATCTTGGTTCTTTCTTAGGTTAAGTAGTGTGTACCTATTTCCCTGGACACCACTGCTAATGGTTGGGTGTAGGTTGCATGTGTTGTTGTGAATGATACACAAATGTTTTAGTTTTTGTTGTATCTAAAAATTAATTGTCAAGTGTGATAGAAATGTTCATTTTGTTTTGTGAATTTTTAGATGTGGGATCTGTTCCTGAGAGAGGTCATTAATGAGAAGGTAGACATATGGGTAAGTCATACATGCCTAAAACTCATTGTTTTCAATATATTATTTGCCAAATCATTTTATTCTAATTTAGAAATAATGCTTCTGGTTGAATATTTAGGCTCTTGGATGTCTTCTTTTTCGAATATGCTACTTCAAAAGTGCATTTGATGGGGAATCAAAGCTTCAAGTCTTAAATGGAAACTACCGTATTCCTGATTTACCGAAATACAATTCATCTATCACGGACTTGATAAGAGACATGCTCCAAGCTAGACCAGATGACAGACCAGATATCACGCAGGCAAGCGCTTTGCTTGATTGGCCATTCTTCTCCATCAGTTTAGGTTGGTCATAGATCATCCATCAATAGCATTCATAGGTACTAGAATTAGGGCAATCAATCGCTGACTTTGGATTTTCTTCCATGGTGGCAGGTCTGGTTTCGTGTTAACGAGCAACTGCCCATTAATCTACAGAAGTCATTACCTGACAGGCCACCTGAATCACCCTCACCCAACAATCATGAAGGTCATAATGCTACCCTTGATGAATTAGAGGCCAAAATTTCTTTGCAGAAGATTGGATTGTACATACAATTTCCCGCCTTAATGTTTCTCAGAAAACTGATTTGTTTCTAAATTTTTGTAGGTATCTCAATGCCCTCAAACAGATCACCTCCAATGCCTCGTAGGAACCCACCTCCTCCGCCTTTATCCGGAGAACCGAAGACTACACCACAGCCATCCCTTGCTTCTAGGGGAGGGAGCAGTGGGGGGCAGCTTGGTGCTTTCTGGTCCAGTCAGCACGCAAAGGATCCACTTGTCACTGAGGACAAGAGCAAGCCAATTTTTGATGAAGAACCATCCAGTCACCATATGCCACTGAAACATGATAGACTTCGTCCTGAAAATGAACAATTAGCAAAAAATGTTAGTACTAGCAAAGTGGTTAATGCACAAACTCATACTGTGAAAAGCAGTACACATGGAAAATTAAACAAGCCTGATACCAAACCCTCGAAGGATTTTGAAATAAACTTATTCCAAGATAAAGATCGAATGGAGAATACGGCTAACTTTCAGAACCAGGCTTTTAACTCGTTTGTTGCTGAGTTCGATACCACTAAGCTCAACACTGGACTTAATAACAAATCCGAAAGGGAACAAACATTGGAGGCTGAAGTGGAGAAACTCAAAGAGCAGCTGAAGGAAGCTAACGTGGAAAAAGCTGAAATAACCTCAAAGTTTGAAAAGCTTTCTGCTATCTGCCGATCCCAAAGGCAAGAATTGCAGGATCTCAAGCAAGCACTGGCAGGTCGGACTCCTTCACCAAGCAGAGAGGGTTTGAAAACCTCTACTGCAATTACATCATCTGCACCTATGGTAATAAAAATTGGTGCTCTCCTCTCAAATAATTTTTCTTGTCGATTTTGTTTTGGATTGTGTTCCTGGTATATATGCTTATATGTTTTACACTGCGACAGCAGGATAGAACTGAATGGAAAACTCCCAGTTCAGAACCTAAGTCATGGCAAGCGTTTCCTGAGGAACCCCAACAACAAAAGTCCCTTTCAGCAGGAAATACTACCAAATCAGTCAGGTCAAATAATGGCAGGCAGAACAAGCAACCTGTTCAACTGGCTACTAATTTTGATTCATGGGGTTTTGGAACTGATAGCTTCAGTGCTGTACCTACTGGCAGCTCACAGATGCAAAGATCTAGCAGTGCCGGAGGTAAGTCTCAGGGCTTTGATGAGGCAAAGACCTTTGAGAGCAAACCAACTTCTCAACCAGCTGGCTGGGCTGGTTTTTAACTGTGGGGAAAGTTCTAAAGGATCTATACCATGTGATTGCACCGAAACTTTTTTTTTTTTGGTCTACACTGAGAAGTAAAATGAATGCAAACCATTATATATTATGTATTTTAAATTGATGCGTTTGTTTTTTTTTTTTTGTTTTTTTTTTGTGTGTGGATCATGCTTGGAAATGGTACGTTTTTCTTTGGACTAAAACCATTCTCGGGTGACGGTATTCTTTTCCATTTTACAAGATTGGTGCATTACTTTTTATTCTGTGTTATTTGGCCAGTGTCTGATTGGACCAGCGCCCTCTTGTACTCCCACCCATTCATTCAGACTTCAGAGCTTGAATTTAAAGCTTTGTGCTACAAATTTGAACGAGTGGTTGCACTGCACAAATGCTACGTTGACGTATTCTCAAACGTTATGTATTTCTACTACATGGATAAATTATAATTATAGTTTTTTAACTTAACTGATTACAGGTTTGTGGTGACTACTGACTTGGATAAGATATAGTGTTTCTCTATACTCTTTCACAAAGAAAAACCAATAGCTATTATAACATAATGCTTTTAATTGCCAATTAGGGGTTGCGAACTTGCAAAAAGTAGCTTGTAAACAAGGGCCACAAAGGGACCCAATTCTTCTCTTTTTAGTTTTATCTTTTTTCACTTGCTAGATTTTTTCTTGTTTAATTTGTCAAATATGACATTTTTCAAAGGGGTATTTTTATTTCACCCTTTACACTCTCACCGGTGAAAACAAAACTTATAAAAGAAAAAAAAAAAAGTACATCCGAGTGTTTTAACTCCATTGACTTCTTAAAAGCAACTCAAGTTGCTTTGTCAATTCGGTTCCTGTTCTAACTCACACTAGATGTAAAAGAAAATGGAAAATGTTAGACAAACACTCATTTTATGTAAATACCCTTCCCTTTAAGAATTAATATTTTAGTTGAGTCACTGTCTCATTTATGTTGTTTTGTTTTCTTTTTCTTTGAACAAGACACATTACAATTATATGAAATAAAGAGTTTTTGTGAAATTTGTGTCTAGAGAGTTTGATACTCTTAACTTTAGGGTTTTATTGTGGAGAGATTATTCAATGTCACTCTTATCCTTGATGTTTTTAAGATAGTATGTTCTCCATATTTTGATCCATTTTCTTTATCATTTATACTTTTTGTGTCTCTCTTGTTTTTAACTTTGGCCAAGAGCAACATGGAGAGTTTTTGAAGAATTCTTTTGCTTCAAATCCTTATATGTTGATAGATCTTTCCAATATAAACAACACTCTGTTAGAAAAGAATAAGAGAAGTTGGAAAGAAGAGAGAAGTAGGAGACATACTATACGAAGAGAAATCAAAGAGAAAGAGGTTGAGAAAATAATCAATAAAAGTTATTCTATATGTTTTGTATTCATATTTAAAATACAAAAATAAATATTCAAATTATTTAAAATGGAGTATGTTTCGGGAGTGGGGTTTGTAGGCTGAATTCTAAGTTAAAATGGCTGAGGATCATTGTAGCATATCAGATAAAACATGCAAGAGATCGACCGAACACAGTAACAAATCGAGTAAGATGTACAAGAAACTAACCAAACACTGTAGTAGGACTGGATAGGACATACAAGAGACTGATCAATCACTGTAGCATACTGTATGAGTTATTAAGGAGATTGGTTGAGTTGTTTGGAAACTTATATACATTTTGTTCCGCTCATCTAGAATATGTGGAAGGGTTCCTAGATCCTTTATTTATAGTAGTTGTAACGAGTCTTTACATGTCATTAACCTAATAATAACCTAATGATATCTTAATCTACACTAGGGGTTTCATGAGTCATTATTATTGATAATATGATAATTTATGTTGTTTGGCCATATTGCTCGAGTGGTTGGCCTGGTGGTCAACATGGTGGTTGGCTTGATTGTCGGCCTGAGTAGTCAAAACGGTGGTCGGCCTAGGTAGTCAGTCTTGGTGGTTGGCCTCAGTAGTCAGCTTGATGGTCGGCCTAAGTGCTTAACTTCGATTTAGATGGTCGGCTTGATGGTCTTGTTGGTCGACCTAAGTGGTACTATATCCTTTGAGAATTTGACCGTACAGTAGAGAGTATATATATTTTGTTAGTTAGTTAGATAAATAAATAAAAATTGATATAAAAAATCTTAAGTTTTCATTTGTGTAAGTGAATTTTCTCACAAGAAAAGCAATATTAATTTTAACTTCATGATTTGGAATCTAAGAAAAGTTACCTGAAAAAGAAAAAAAAAGAAAAGGTGCAAAGTAGCTAATAATCTCTTACAAAACCTCAATCATTTAATAAGTGCCGTTGGAAAGACGCAACTTTGATTGGAATGACACTAATGTAACATCCTTCTTATGCATACCATTAACGTAATCTTGAAATTGATTACAACTCTTAATAATTGAGCATAAACTAATTTATAATTACTAGAATTCATCCAAGTAACATGACAAACGTTGGAACAATTAAATAAACGGAAGAAATAAGAAAAATAATATCAAATTTCATTTTTTTTCTTGTTCTAGTTTTGTAAAAACCTTCATGAAGAAATTTTATTAGTCACACCGCTTATTTATATGTGAAATGTCAAAAACTAAGTTATATAGATAGGATTTGAGAGAAATCTATTGAAAACGACAAAATAAATATATAAAGTATGGCAAAAAGAAATAGTAAAAAGATTACTTTTTAAGAGAGATTGAGAAGAGAATTAAAAGTTGGAAGATAAAAGATAATTATTTCTAATTAGATTAAAATAAGGGTTAGAGCTTCTTTGGAAATCATTTTTGAACATTAAAACAGATTTTGTAATAGAACTCGTGTTTTGAAGGTGTGTGTACTCTTTTTTTTTTATTCTTAAAAAACTTTAAAGTAATAAATCTTCTTTATACTCATCTTTTGGGATTCTTTCACAAATTGATAAAAATAATTTAATACAGAAATGGTTGAAAATATCAATTTTTTAAATTAGTTTTTAGGATCGTTAAAAAAGTAAAATATAATTATAGAGACTAATTAAGATTTTGGTGGCTATCGGTCTAAAAGAAATATTTAATTAGTTGTAGACTGATTGTTCAATTTCTAATTGAAATATATAAACAGAGATTAATATAAATATTCCTTCAATAACATCAAGAGAATATAATACAGTATTTTTATATTTTATTTAATATATTTTTAAATATGTAAGATATTTGGTCTTATAACAATTAATATACCTATTTTTGTATTATATTAGTACTTCTAGACATCATCATTTTAAATAACAGTGTAAAAATATAAATTTAAGATATTTATAAACTCAAAATGAAAATTTAAAGTATCAGTAAACTAGAATAGATTGTCCTAAAATGCTTTAATATAATAAGGATATGGGAATAGTAACAAAAAGGATTATATTAGTAAATTTTGATTAACTTATAATTTTCACATCATTCGTAAAGTTCAAATTGTATTTTACTATACAATAGTAAGACTTTGGTTAACAAACATTATCAACGAAAAAACAATAACGTGTATTTTAAAAAAAATATGACATGTTAATAATTTATTTTATAATTTTTTTAATAATTTTTTTACAACAGAACACATTTATTATAACTTTATTAATCTACATGAATTTACTTTTAAAAAAATATATAAAAGGATCTATCACAAATCTTCACTGTTAAAAAAACTTTTTCCTTCTAAAAACAGTTATGAGTTTGCACATTTTTTCGACCACAAACTACTACATTTTCATATCATAAACAAAACAAAATATAATTTCTCATGCATACGAACAAATTATAATAGTAAACTGAATGCAAAATATCAGAACACAGAGGGTATGGTTAAGCTTATTAAATATAAAGTCATTTATTCAACGTAGAAGTTTGTAGGAGTGAACAAGTGAGAGATTACGACATTAGATGTTGGTGCAATCAGTGGGCTTAAAGGATACAGTTTTCCTCAGCAAATCATATCCAACTAAATAGTTCATCTGTGCTAAGTTACCAAAGATGGAACCACTTGCCACTGGTGCAAAAGCAAAGCACAAAACATCATCAGACACACTAACAAAGGTGTTCAAAGAATCCAACACAACATCTGCACCACTAAAATGTGCAACAATAGTTGGACCCTCAACTGCATTATGTCCTCCAGAGTTGTAACAAAGACTTAGAATTTGGTCTGTGATATTCACTCGTTCTAGGTTTATGTTAGCAGCCACTTCTGACTCCAATTTCGCATAAAATTTTTCTGGCAAAATTGTCAGAGTTGTTCCTGAATCGATTATAATGTTACCCTTTCCATCATCTGACACTGAATCATCCACAAACTCAATCCTTTTGGACCCCACACTCATCCCTTCCAATCTAAGGTAATAGAATGTATCAACAGAACCAGGTATGATTGGTGTAGAAACTGTTCCAGGGCCACCCACAACAGCATTTTCTCCAAAATTTAGTTTACTTGAGCTTTTGGGATGAAACAATGGCACCAAACAATAGGAGAATTTGAAATCAATTGAAGGACCTATCTGGGAGACAAGTGAGACATGACCACCTCCTAAACCAACTATGCCAGACCCTTCACTGTCAAATGTACCAGCATTGTTCACACCACAACCAATGGGAATACTGGGAAATGCAACTGAGGAATCTAATAAGAAACATCAAAACAAATGAACAACAATTAAATAATGAACATTAACAAACTCTAACTTCTGAAACGAAAAAAGTTTGTCATCAGATAATGACATAAAATGGTACATTTTGATTACCTGTATTAGAACCCAAAGTGAGTGTGTCAAAGGCAAGATTTCCTTGAGAATGAGATCCATCACCGTACGAGATGGTATATTGGCAATTGGGTTCAGCATCAGATAAGCAATAAGTTTGACCTAGAGTCTGACACACCATGGAATAGCAAGAGACA
Source organism: Vigna radiata var. radiata (assembly GCF_000741045.1). NCBI lineage: Eukaryota > Viridiplantae > Streptophyta > Magnoliopsida > Fabales > Fabaceae > Vigna > Vigna radiata. The sequence continues at coordinate 27,585,272 of NC_028355.1, read as the reverse complement.
GGTTCGTAGGTTTTGGATTTGGAAGGGTCAAACAATGGACTGGTTTGGTTGTAACACTGTTCACAAGGCTTGCACTGTGACCAAATGAGATCACTACCAGTGTCAGCAATGCCCATCACTTCAAACGGTGGTGTTCCAATGGAGTATTTCACAAGGTACTCTCCCTGGTTGGAGATTATCACAGACTGTGGTGTGTTTTTGGTAGCTTTTGGTTTTGCGTAGAAGTGATTAACACGGTCCAAAGAACGGTGGAAAGAGTTGTTGAGTTTCTGAAAAAGGGTTTTGGTGGGATTGTAGAATGGAGACTTTGGAGAGTCTCTGTGAATCAGTTCAACACTGAAACCTCCTTTGAGTGGCTCAGTGAGTGATCTTGCATAAAAGCAAGTGGTTGAGAATTTGAACAAGAGGAAGAAGATGCAGAAAATGTAAGAATGAAGGGCCATCTCTGTGTGATGAATGCAACTGTATGGATGGATTTAGAAGAACACTGTATATATAGAGGTTCTGGAGAGTATTGATTGTAGAAGAAAATCCCTTTGAATTCCATTCAACTGTTATAATTTAATGAAAACAATAATTTTTATTAAATGCATGGATCCTACAAAATGAAAATTGAAGATTTTTTGTCCAATTGTTAAATTTCTATGGCTCGTTATCACAGTTCATAATATGAGAAATAATATACAGTACCCTTCAATCATCTCCACTCACTCACTTGAAACATTGTCATTTAATTCTTTTTTAGGTTATAGTTAATGAGTTTGAGAAACTAACATCCCCATATAATGTCCTTTCTGTTCTTCATTTTCGTCTCAACTTCTTATAAGTTCATAATTTAGTTTGGGAAGAAAAAAACTAAACTGAAATGAAAACATTCTTCAAAATTTAGCTGAACTATTTTAAGAGATTTGAGGAGGAAGTTAAGTTGTTTGTTTTAAGAGATGAAGACATAAAAGTGAAGACATTTGAAAATAAAATGTGTAAATAATTTGATAGATATGATAGATATGATAGATAAAAAAATATTTAATAAATAAAATTTTAGATTATAATTTTATTCTTATGATTAAAATTAATATAAAATAAAATGTAACTATTATTATTATAGTTACTATATTATTGTTATTCTTAGTAATATTATTAATTAATAATAAGAATAATAATTATTATCATTATTATTAATTTTTTTAATAATTTTTATTTCATAATTTATATTATTAATAATATTATTATTGATCAGGAAAGGAATTTAAATAAAAGTGAAAGACATTTCCATAAAATAATATATTCTAAGCAGTTGTTTTTATCTTATTCTTTGAGCATGTAAGGATGATAATTAAATCAATCTTCTTTAGATCCATCTTCACAAATCAACCCAAATCAATAAAAGCAAACAACCAAATAACTTGCTTTCACTTTCTCACAAACAATTTTTTTTAAGTGAATGTTTACAATATGAGGGCTAGATAAAATTTTCAATTTAATATAACTTATCATATTCATTTTATTTATCAAATATTTTGAAGCAAATTGTGTTAAATAGTTTTTAATAACCAAGTCGTTTGAACATTTCATTCTATACTGATTTATAATATATAGTTATATCTCAAATCGAATATTAATGTTCTAATGTTAACTTTTTTTTTCATATAAAAATAAAAATAGTTGCAAGTTGAGAAAAATATTTTGTGAATTAAAAGAATTAATTTAAACATGTTTAATATTTCTGTAAGATAGTAATATCTTTTGTTATTTTTCTTTCACTAACTCTCGTTCGGAAAAACAAATGTATAAGATAATTAATATTTAGTCAATAATTTTATTTATATAATTTTGAACTCCATGATCTTATTATTGCGATATCAAGTTTATTAAAGAGTATTATTAAAATCAATTACCATATATATCATGATTCAATATGAATATAAAATTTGTGTCTTGCTTTTTAATGAATAATTTTCTTATACAAATAAAAATCAAAGCACATATATAGAAAAGACTATATTATCGATATTAAAAGAACATACAATCTTTTTATCTTTACTGCCAATTAACAACCATACAATTATACTATATCAAATAAATTATGAATGTCTTAGTAATTCAAAACAAATTAAAACACTGATAAGATACTTAGTAATTCAAAACTAATTAAAGTGATGAGAGAGTACTTAGTAATCTTTTACAAAACCTCAAGTATTGATAACTGTAGTTGGGAAGACACAACTTATAGTTCGAATAACATTAATGTAACATCTTTTTTTTATGCATACCACTAAACTCCAAATTAATTACAACTCTTAATATTATGTGAAAATATAAGTAAATTAAAAGTAATCCAAGTAACATGACAAACAAAATTAGTTTCTATACATGGGGGAAACTTATTTTACTTCTATAAAAATCTTCATAAAAGAATATATTAGTCATACTGTTTATTTGTGAGATGTCAAAACTAAGTTATGAAAATAGGATTAGAAATCTATTGAAAATGGAGAAAAGAAATATAAACAAACAAAATCATTACTGTTTATTAGAGAGATTAAGAAAAGAAAAACTGAAAGAAGGTGGAAGACAGAAATAATTAGTTTTAGATGGTTTAAGACACGTAAATAGGTTTTTAACTTTCATGTTATTTTCAAAGTATGCTTGTCACTACTTATATGTTACTTTAGAACACGAAAAAGTTGTAACTGTTTTTTTTTTTCTTCTCAATTATAAGTTAAATGTTTGGAATTAGTGAGACATAAATATAATGATTAGTTTAACACTAACATTAGATATTATTTGAGTAACTTGTAACCTTCCTTCTTCCTATTCTGCCATGTCACATAAACTATAAGGTAGTAGTATGATTTTTTCGATGTAAAAGAAAGCATACGCTATTACAACAAAAATTGAAGAGTTTCAATTTCTATATATATTTTAAATGTAAAATGACAATTTATCTATTTCAAAAAAAAATAGTGTCATTTTAATTGGAATTTGTGTTTAAAATACCGAATAAGTTATATCTTCAACTAGTGCAATAATTGATTTGGAAACAGAAACGGTATTACTCGCAAGAGAGATTATATAGAACCTGTTATAGTTATTGAAAATATCAGTTTCTAAATTAGTTTTTATGATCTTTAAAAATTGAAATATAATTAGACTCTAATTAACTTTAGCTCATCCATTATGCTCATTTCGAACTCTTTTTTATCATGATCGATAAGTTTCTGCATAAATTTTCATTGAAAATAATGTCATTAACATATATCTTATTTTTATTTTTATTGCATTTTTGCACGTACCTATTTTTCTTTTGGGCTAGATTTTGAAGCCCATAAGCCGTGAAGGCTGGCAGGATCAAATTTAGGAAGATCATTTCTTTGTTTCCTTTTTTTTTTCCTTAGTTCTCTCTTCCTTATCCTTGTGTTCTTTTTTTTTTTCAAAAGAGTAATGATATATAGACATGACAACATTTGAACATCAATTATATGTGTTATTGTGTGATTAGTCCAAATGACACAATGATACTACCATAAACCAATCATACAATGACACGTATGATGATGTTCAAATGTTATCAAAAAATATTGTCTAAGTATCTTTATCCTTTTCAAAAAGCCCTAAGGGAAAAAAAGAATTGTGAGTGCGGCTAGGAGGAAATACGAGGCTTAGAGGAAGTAACGGAAAGAGAGATTAAGAGAAGGAGAGGTGCAATTTCAAGGAGTAAAGGAGAAGAATACGAGGGTTTGATATATATTAAATACATTTTTCAATTAACAATTGAAATAAAAATATAAATTAAATTACTTAAATCTTATCATAAAATAAGTTTAACATGTTTCACAAAAAGAAAATTCTATAAATTTCAAGACTAAAAGCATATTAACCGTTAATAATATTATCTATTAAATGGTGCGAAAATTTCGTATCATATGCCGAACCAAACTGAGAATCAAAACTACATGGATAAAAAAAAATATTTTTTATACATAATATGAGAAGGACAAAAGTGTAAATAGGGAACCCTCGTGATTCACGTTTTAGTTGTAGAAAAGATGATAAATAATGCACCCGTGAATCGTGATTGACGTCAGAAGTTCAATGCAGTTTGGCTGGTTGCATGAGAGTAATAATGACAAGGACAAAGATACTTAGAGAATATTTTTTTATAACATTTGAATATTATTATACGTGTTATTGTGTAATTGGTATATGATGGTATCAATGTGTCATTTGAACCAATCATACAATGACACACGTGATGATGTTCAAATGAAATGTTGTTTATATATTATTACTCTAATGATAATGTGATAATATAAATAAAGAAAAATGATATTTTAACACTAACTTTTTTATACTATTTTGACACTACACACGTGTCAAAATGTGGTTGAACGATTTCAAATTAAAAAAAAAACTTTAGTTTTTCTTTTCCAAATATACTCTAAATAAAATGAGTAATGGAAAATGGATAAGGTCGGTGACACGTGGCTCAACGATACTGGTATTCTCAGATCTCGCGTTTTTGTCCCAATCATCCTTAGTTATTGCGTGGGACACGGAAGTAGATATATACATTCATGTTTCTTAAGAACCTCATGTAATAGGTAGATTTTTAGATTTAAGTGTATAATTATTTTCTAAAATTAACAAAAATAAAATCTAAATAAATGTTCATACGTTAGGGAACAAAATATCCTATTTGTATTTCTACCTTGGGCCCCAAAAATCTTTGTCTCGAGATAATTGAAATGAAAAATATAATATAACACAGGTAAATTTTTTCTATTTATTAGATATTATTTTTATTTACATTTTATATTTTTTAGAAAATATAAAAATATATATTTTTATAATAATTTTACTCTTATAACACATATTAAATGAATTTAAAAATATGTATTGATACCATTGTTTAATTGATATCTTCATTCTTAATACGTAGTTTTGGGTAAGAGAAAAAAGAAAGTGAAGATTATCATCATGGTGTTGAATACGTAATCATGCTTCACCTATGCTTACTTTATTTTGGTAGGTTTAGTTTTTTCTTTTAAGAAAATTAAAATAAACGTGAAGAATAAGAATTTGATAAATAACGGAATAACTTTACATGTCTCTACTTGTCTTGTTATTATCAAACACAACAAAGGAACTGATTTAGTGTCTTCCCCATAAAAAATATAATTTTATTTTTCTTAACTTTTAATTGGTTTATTTTATATATTTTGTTGATCTTTCAACACACAAAAATTAATTAAAATTACGTGATATTTTTCGGAAAAGAAACATTAAATTGTCCCTACATAAGAAAAAGAAATTGCAAATTGTGTTTCAGATAGTAGTGGAAGGAAACACAGATAAGAAGCTGAATGGAAAAAAGAAAAAAAATATATATTATTTTTTTTTTGTTATGAATTTTGTTTACGAAAACATCTCTCCTATTTTCTGTTCTTTTTATTAAAGGAGTTTTTTCTTTAAATTATTAAAATGAATAAATTCTTTGTAATCGTATTTATGAAGATATTAGTAAAATCCGCATCCACATATAAATAATTAGTATGTGCAGATAATTACTATCAACATGTTGCAAGTAGTGGATATTGTTTTTTTTTTCTAAATTAAGTTAACATGAATTAATAAAAGGGTGATCTACCTAATAAAGGTAGATTAAAAATTAAAATCTTATTTCTTATCAATAAATTCATAAATTGACATAAAATAAGTAAGTAGAGGAAAAGTTTAAAAGACTTATTAAATAACTCTACGTTTTGATATGAAGTTGTAAAGTTTTTTAAATTCGCATGTCTCATTTTTTTTATTCTCCTTCTCTCACTCACTTTTTTTTAACTATCTATTAATTAATCTAAAAGTTAAAACCAGCAATTAACTTTCATTTTATTTTGAATATTTGTTTATTAAACTTTAATTTTAGCATTTAAATTTAAAATATTTACACTACCAACTTAACTATTACAATTTAGGTGTTAGGCAATAGGCCATCTCATATTATAAGTAACATATATATCGAAATAGGTCCAGTAGTAAAACAAATAAAGGCCCAAAAGCCTTTTCTACCAAAAACACAAAAAAGAGTAATATCCATGTAGGTAAAAATTCCTTCAGAAGTTACCAAATCTAGTCTGACCTCGATGATGGTAGAGAGAGAAGCAGAGCAAGTGCGATTCCTTGGAGCTAGAGAGAGAAGCTGTCGTAGATACGTCTGAGGGCCTCCGTTGCAGATGCTGGAAGAGAGAAAGTGATAGATCGGAGGAAGAGGAACAAGGAAAGGTAAGTAACATCAACTTTTCATATCTTGAGAAAATGATTTTACAATTATTGTGTATACTGAGTTCTGAATCACATGAACAAAAGGGGAAAATCTAACCTTTTAAAGGTTAGGAAAGGGGAACAGGAAAACACTCTAAAAACCAAACAACTACTAACAGTGGAAGAGACACGTGGACGAATCGAACATACACCGAAATGAGAGGGATCTAGAGACTATATAGGTATGAGACTATACAGTTGAAGGATAGCTTAAAGGAATTGATTTGGCTACTCATATCAACAAATGCATTTGCTTTTCGGTAGCCTAACTCATAAAAACTCCATGATAAAGCGTGCTTAGCCTAGAGTAATTATGGGATGGGTGACCTTCCGGGAAGTTTTCTTGGAAAGTGTGTGAGTGAGGACAAAGCACACTGGATAGCCTCGTGTTGATGTGTGGGTTGTGACAATGGGAACATTCTTTCCCAAAATTGGGATTTCTCCTTGTACCTCTACCCTGGCCACGGGAGTGAGTGCCACGGCCTTGACCTCTCCAATTTGTCTTGTCAAATGTGCTGGCTAAAATCTTGAAGGTGTCATTTTGACCTCCCATGTCCTGATGTTGAAGAGGCTCCATGAGAAGGATTTGAGTGCGAACAGTTTGATAGGTGTCATTGAGGCCTTTTAAAAAACAAATGACATGTTCAGTCTCTCTGTATCTGAGAGATTTTTGATAGATCACAGGTGCAAGTGGGTATAGGCGTGAGAGACTTAAGTTCTTCCCAAAGAATTTTTAAATCAGTGTAATAGTGACTGATATTTCGTTCTCCTTGCTTTATAGAATGAATATCTTGTAAAAGGTCTGAAATCTTGAAATAATCACCTTTAGAAAACCTGTCTTTGAGTTCTTTCCAAAGTTCTTGAGCAGTATCAGCATAAAAAACACTTTCGGCAATCTGAGGTGAAAGGGTCTTGATGATCCAAGAAAGAACCATTGTATCACATCTTTCCCATGCTTCAAATAACTTGTCTGTTTTGGCAGGCTTCTTGATGTTGCCATCAATGAATTTGACTTTGTTCTTTGATAGAAAAGCACATTTTAAATTTCTGCTCCATGATGAGTAATTAAACTCATTAAGAATCTAAGAAATGAGGGAAATGCCTGGATTTTCTCCAGGATGAAGATAATAGGGGCTTGAGGGATTAGTGGTGGGATCTGTGTTGGGTTCTATCATTGCAAGAACTAAACAAGATGCCAAGAACACTCAAGAAACATGTTGCACTTCTGACACCATATTGAAATAGGCCAGTAGTAAAACAAATAAAGGCCCAAAATTCTTTTCTACCAAAAACATGAAAAAGAGTAATATCCACATAGGTAAAAATTCCTCCAGAAGTTACCAAACCCAGTCTGACCTCAATGATGGTAGAGAGAGAAGCAAAGCAAGTGTGATTCCTTGGAGCTAGAAAGAGAAGTTGACGTAGATGCGTCTGAGGGCCTCCGTTGCAGACGCTGGAAGAGAGAAAGTGATAGATCGAAGGAAGAGGAACAAGGAAAGGTAAGTAACATCAACTTTTCATATCTTGAGAAAATGATTTTACAATTATTGTTTATACTGAGTTCTAAATCACATGAACAAAAGGGGAAAACCTAACCTTTAAAGGTTAGGAAAGGGGAACGGGAAAACACTCGAAAAACCAAACAACTACTAATAGAAAACTAACTCTAATATAGGTCTTAACATGTTATATAACAAATATTTATTAGTGTAAAATAGGTTTATTAGATCAATTTTAAAGTATGTGCTAGATTAATTTCACAATCAATGTAGTATGATGTCGAAAAGATATTGAATCTTTTATGGAACAATTTATCTAATACTTTTAAGTTGAAAATAAAAAACTACACCTACTCAAAACAATTTATAAACAATTTTAAACTACATTTTTTTTTAAATAATATCATTTAAGGTTGGGTTCGTTTTGAAATATGAATTTGAGAGACGGAAAATATATGAATTTGAAGGAATTTGAGAGTGAATTGATTGTTTTTTTTTTTTAAAAAAAAGATTTGAAGTTGAGTGAGAATGAATTTGAAAATAAGATTTGTAAAAATTAGTGTAGGATTTAACCGATGTGATAGATAAAAAAAATAGTTTAATTGATAGAAATTTAAGATTACAGAAATATCCTTAGTAGTATAAATAATATAAAATGATAATTTTAAATATTATATATAATTGAAAAAATTGTTATAAGAAGAGAAAAAATTATTATTATTATTATTATTAATTCTTCTTGTTGTTTGATCTCGAATTATAATTTTTAGATAAACATAGAACCCAATACCATATTTTTTTGGAACCGAATATGTTTTTTGGAATTGAATAAACCATGTGATATGCATGTTACATTGTGTTTCTTTTTGCAGAGTTGGAATCAAATACGTTGTCTTAGAAATCGATTGCACTTGCAACCTCCACGCTGTAGAACTTCAATTTTGTGAAATAAATACACGGCTTCTTTATTTCATCCTAAATCACTGAAAATTCTAGCAAACAGGAAGGATTCCAAATCTTTCTCTTCTTTCAAATTTTCGTTTTCGTACGCTCTCAAATTACGTCAAACGAACATGTAAAATCTCACAATTTCATCTTCGCGTATAAGAGTGAATAAAATAAAAAATAGAAATTCAATGCAGAGAAAAGAAAAGTACTTCACAGTTAGATTTAGTTTTGTCCAGCAATTAGGCATGATAAGAAAATCCGTGCAGCGAATATCTTCAGATAAAATTCGTGAAAAATAGTTGTTATCCGTAGATATTATAACTCACAGATAACGAATATTTTAATATCGACTTATAAACAGATCGGGTATAGATATTATACTATCCGTATTGCGAATATCTGTTATCCGTAAAAATAAAAATTTAATTTATATTTTACTAAGTTAAATTTAATTAAAATTAATTTATATTTTACAAAATTAAATTTAATTAAAATTAAATTTTAATTTATATTTCATTTAATTTATATTATATTTTATATAATTTTATTTTAATAATTTATAAAAATATATTTTTTTAAATTTTAGTGAGTATTTCATATTTTAAAATATTTATAAATATTTTTTAAACAAATATATGTACTTTATTTTTTTGTCGCATCATAGATAGTATCAGACCGGACTCGTTGCATCCATAGTTGCAATTATTATGAATACGGACAGAAATAACGTGGTCGTAAGCTTTCTGGTACAATTGAAAGTCGTGGAAGAGCAGGCAGAGCCACTCCTGCATCATCCACTACCTAGGACAATAATCCTCGTTTCATTGTCAGACAAAAGTAAAAAGGGAAATGAAAGGTCTCAATGTTTTCATTATTTGCCTTTGGATTCTTTACAGCAGAGTATGGTGGCCCCGGTACGATGATACAGACGATACAGCTCAACCATTCATTTTGAAAAGAAAAAGACTTTTTTTTTTTCTATATTAGTTAACTTTTTATTTAATTTTATTTAAACATTAAAAAACTTAATTAATTTATTTAAATTTTTAAAATGAAATAGGTTTAAACCTCTTTTTGGTCCCTAAGTTATAAGTGGATGTTCAGTTTAGTCTCCGTTTTTTAAAATATAAATCTTTGGTCCCTAAGTTATAAAAAAAATGTATAAAATAAGTCCTTTTTTGACTTGAAATATTGTTTTTGGTTGTTTCTTAACAAATGCTACATCTTTAGATTGTTCTCATTTGTTTCTTAATAATAACAACATTGTAGATTGCTTTTTGTACTTTGATCGTGAACATAAAAAAAGAACTCATTTGATACATTTTTTATAAATTAGGAATCAAAGGTTTACATTTTTAAAAGCAGTGACTAAATTGAATATCAGCTCATAACTTAGAGACCAAAAAGAGGTTAGAACCAATGAAATAATAATGCTCTTATTTTAAGTAGGTCAAAATAATATTATTAAGATTAATCATTATATTTGAGATGTTATTTATTTTAAAGTTTGAAATTTCATCATAAATTTAACTTTTGTTTAGATTTGAAGAGAGACTTGAGAAAGTAAATTTGAAAGAAAAGTTGTAAAAAATAAGACTATTTGGATTAAGAAAAAATAATAAAAAATTAAAAAGGAAGTTTACAAGAGTTAATGATGGGTTTATAGATTTAATAATATATTTTAATTCATAAATTTGGATGATTACAATTTTACGTTCATAAATTATTATTATTATTATTATTATTAATTTTGGATAATAATTAAAATAAATTTAGATACAAGAGAATCAATTGTTTTATGGCTAGGCTTATCTCTTATGTATTAACGACAACTCATTAATGACGTTAGTAACAATGACTCAGTGACTTAAGTCAAGACACTCCACCAATTTATGATCCAAGATGAGCCTTCTTAGATCATCTTCAACAATGAAAATCGATTTTGAAGACAAATTAAAATAAGAAAAGAGGGAAACGAATTGATTCTCCTATGAAGAGTAATTAGGTCATTTCGTAGTTGTTGACATTTCTTTCTAGGAATCTCTCTTACCTTGTATGAGGGAGCTCCATCCATTTCCTTTCACATTTCCATGCCCAAAAATCATCTCTAATCATTTGAAACAAATGTGTTGGTCACTCGCTTTTCCTTCCACATGTATAATACATGCTTGAAAATAAACAAAGGTTACTAAACGATGTTTTAAAGGATAAGAAATGAAGTTATATTTAAATTATCCTTAATCTTGAATCAAGCGATATGATATCATTGGCTCTACCAAAGTGGGTAAAAAGTCATTGTGTTCATGAATCAACAACATTCTTGGAATTTGCGTATCATGTACGAGTCAACTCCCTTCTTTACCATGTTAAGTATGCTCTTGCAAATTTGGCTTAAATCGGTGAGCGATGCTATCTTGATGAAGTATGGTGAGTTGTGGGCTTGTAGCTTTACATGATGTTGGTTTCTTAAGAGCTTTATTTTTCAAAGAAATTGAAGCCCTTTTTTTCCTTAGCCCTCAAAGGAATGGAAAAATTGTTCCAATCCTCATTCCTATTAGACCTCAGTTGAGAAACTTGTTCCAGTACACTCAGTCTATTAGGAGTTGAGGCTAAAGGCAATTTAAATACACATTTCTCTCTTAATTCTCTAAGGTTTTTTTAAGGATAAAATCATGATGAAGCTTCTAACTCTAAAGCGGATAATACCTCATGTGCGATGATTGACCCTAACAATGTTATCTCAATGAAGTTAAGGTTGAAACACTAATGCCGCCTATGGAAATGAAAGTGAGGTTCCAAAGACAAACACTTATTCTTCAAAGGAGTTGAAATCCTCATTCCTTTAACCCTCAATTGAGGAGAATGGAAAAGTAGTTGCAAAAACTAACCCACGTTCTCGTTATATTTCGACTGAGGGGTTTGTTCCGGTACACCAAATAAGGAGTAAAGAAAAAAACTACTTAAATATATCTTCTTCCCTTAATCTTTCGAGATGTCTTTCGAGGACAAAATCATTACAAAACTCTAAGGTTCAAAGTGGACAATACATTATTTGTAGTGATTGACCATAATGTTGATATCTCAACTGCCTTAAGGTCAAAGCAATTATACATGAAATTGACTATGTCAATTTTAATTTATAAAAGAAACATGTCATAATATTTTTAAAGTCAATGAATTTGATTTTTATTTTATTTAAAGTTTATCCATGTGAAAGCAAAGTTTTCTAAAGATAAATAACATAAATAAAAAAAATAAAACAAATCAAAGTTACGACACAAGATGATTAAGCCAAAGTTCATGTGATAAAACAAAACACAAACATTAATCTGCCATAAAATTTAAACTTAGATAATGCAAAATGATTCTTGCAGAAGATTGTACTACAAAAGAGAGGAAAGTAGTGGAACTAGAAAAAAAATAATTTCAATACATATGTCTATGTTAGTTAATATGTGTTCACGTTTGTTTCTCTTGATGAAGATATATGTAACCATTAATTGCATGATTTTAGTATTGGCTAGGCAAAAATCCATTCGTTTCTCATAGTCCAAGGCACAATATTTTAGCTTTTAAAATCTACGTAAATATGGTGGAGTTAAATCCAATCACGAGAGTGGAGTTGTCAATTTAGCTAAATCCATAAGGCTTAACCTTGGATCACATGGGCTAAGAGAAAAAAAAGCCCATAAGGATAAAACGCCTATAAGAAGAAGCCTATATATAGTTAAAATAACCCAAAAGCCTCGTAGGCTAGGGCCAGCGCGTGGACCAACTTAATGAATTGGTTTAAGATCAAGATAAACAAACTTGAACAAACTTGGGTTAACTAATAGAGTCAACTAGTGAAGAAGATTCCATGGAAGAAGTTGAAGAATATTAACTATAGTTCATCTCCAAAACGATCTACTCTATGTGGAAAAAGAAGAAAGACAGACGTCTTGGATCAACCTCTAATAATGATCAACAATAAAAAAGTCTCGTTGTATGTTATGAATGTAAGAAACCAGGACACTTCATATCTAAGTGTCTTGATATTGAGAAAACAAAGAAAAAGCTTAGACTTTGATGAAAAAGAAAAGGAAGCATAACCATGTCTTATGGTGGATGATAATGAATGTCCGTTAGACAACTCTGATGATGATGTAGATTTTACTAACTTACACTTTACCATTGAAGTCTATCATGTATTATTGTCAGATTCCTCCAAACTGTCAGAAGCTTTTCAACTCACGAGAAACCAAAATAAAAAAATTTAAAAAAAAATGAAGATTTGAAAAATATACTAACATCGTCTGATGATGATATTAAGAATTTGCAAAAAGAAATTAACAACCTAAAAAGGTAGCTAAATATTTTGAAAAAAAAAAGTGAAAAACTCATTTTGAAAAATAAAAAACTTATACACTCTAAAAAGACACTTGAAACAAAAGAATTAGTAAACAACTCATAAAAAAGAAAAAATTTTAAAATAGAGAACAAAACATATCAAAATGCATCACATTTGTAACATATCTATTAAATTTTGTCTGGTTATATCTTTTAAATTTTCCATGTATCGGACTTAGGGTGTGTTCTTTTGTAGTGATGGAAAGGAGATGATTTGGGAGAGATGATTTGAATGGATTTGAGGGTAATTTTTGTTGTTGTTTTTTTGAGTGGATTTGTGGGTAATTGAGAGTGGATTTGAGAGTAAGGTTTATGAGAATTAGTGTAGGATTTGATTCATGTGACAGATTTAAAAAATTAGTTTAATTGATAGAAATTAAAGATTACCAAAATGCCCCTAGTTATTAAAGTAATATAAAATTATAATTATTAATGTTATAATTAGTAAAAGTAGAAAATTTTAATTGGTAACAATTGAAGATTATTAAAATTCCCATAAAAATAATATAAAATTATAATTATTAATATTATATGTAATTCTAAAAATTATTATAAGAAAAGAAAAAATAAAAATAAATTTTTAATATAAAAAAATTGTATTATTATTATTCTATTTATAATAATAATAATAATAATAATAATATTGTTATTATTATTATTGTTTATTATTATTATTATTATTATTATTATTGTTTTTATTATTATTATTATTATTAAAGCCATAAGGATAATATAATAATATTACACCAAATCTCTTCAAATCTCTCCTAATATGAGATATGGAAGTTGGTAAGCAATCTCGCATTTTCATCCATCATTACTTTCGTTTCTTTTCAAGCGAATCGTAAAAGTTTTACATTTCCATCTTCTTAAATCGTATCTTAAATCGTATCTACAGTGAAATCCGCTTAAAAAACATAGTATTAATGAACTGATTCATACTTGTAATAATTATAAATGATTTTTGAAAAAAAGTATATTCGTTATCCGTCATATCATGACTTTAATCGCCGCACTATATCAAGTAGCGTGTACCCTCCCTTATGCAGCATTAGCCAACAAGTAGAGCCCATTTTTTACAATCAATTTGGAAGGTGTGAAAAAACAAAGTGGAGGGTCCAAATTAAGTACGAGGTAAATTTATTAAATACGAGGAAAATTTACTGTTCTAAAAAATTAAAATAAATACATTATAAAATAATGATAGAATTAAGTAACTTGTATTTAAGATTTTTATGTTCATGTTAAATATTATAAATTGTTATAAATTATTTGTTGTTATATAAAAATTTATTATAAAAATAAAATAAAAAATATAAACCATTAGAATTTTAAATCGAGGTTTAAGAAACACGCTTTTAACTTTTTATTTTTTACAATATAAAATTTGTGTTTAATATGTGATTCTGTTTCATATAATTTATATTATACTCCGATTATGTTTTATTTATTTAATTTTGTACTAAATGTACTACTTACCGAGAGTATCAATACACGACAACATAAATAAAAGTCGTACTAACCAAATATAATTTCAACTTTAAAAAAAAGAAAATAAATTAAAAGTTATACCTATCATATGAAAAAAAAAACAATAAGAGTTATGCAAACCTAACTTCAATAAAAATTATAAGAATTAGAAAATTTTATGTTTATTAAACATAATTTTATTGAAAACATAAAACATGTATGTCAAACATAATGTTTATATTATTAAAAGGAATAAAGTTAAATCCATATTTTATAATATTTTTTTTTCTTAAAACAAAGTTGTGTTTCTCCGGAAACAAATTATCAAATTTGATAGTTTATATATAATTTACCCAATATAATTTCTTGTTTAAGAAATTATAATGTAAAGTAAAATTTAGGTTAAATATGTTTTTGATTCCTTAATTTTTAGTGAAAATTAGAATTAGTCTCTATTTATCTCGTGTCACACGTCATACCCACACAACCAAGAGTATGAAGAAAGGCTAATGCAAGGGATCACAAAGAAATCAGGACGTAGTTATATGATGAAGTCATTTCGAAAGTGATTGAAAGAGTTATGCGCCAGTTTCAGCAACAATTTGAGAGTCATGGAATGCATCTACAACCATTTCCTATAAAAAAACATGTTGTGCTTCTCACAGGTAAAATTAATAAACATTTTGTTCAATAATTTATTATTTGTATAAGCTAACATTGACTCTAACAGGTAGAAAGCGGTGAAAGTAGTTGTTCAACTCCAACTGTCCCAAGGGACAACCTGGACGACACTCGTCCATATTTGCTATATGCTTTAGATGGTATCAAGATGATGCTAGTGGCTCGTGGAACAATATTTCAAGCAACTACTATTGTTCATAGTATGGAGCTATCAGGCAATGAGGTTAAGGTCTTGTTATAAGAGATTGTCATACCAGATGCTTTAGTTCCTCTACCAACATATGAGATTTTCACTGTGGCACAAACATCTCAGTCATTTATAGCTTAACTGAACACTTAGTTTGTTCTATTTCTGACTATTTGATATAGACTCCTACTTTACACTTTTCAATTTTAAACTTTACATATTATTAATGTCGAAACTTAAATATTTTTCCATGTAATAAGATTAATATATATATATATATATATATATATATATATTGTGTTCGTATTTTTTTCGTAACAATATATATTGTTAAAAAAAAATGCGAACAAAAAGTAACGAACTGACTACATAAAACCCATATCACACAAGATGAAAATCAAATCTCAAATTATTAAATAAAAATAAAAAAATACTTTAATAACAAATATACTTATATCACTTTAAGAATTTATAGAACTTATTTTTATATTAAAAAATAAGATGCACAAAATTAGTTATAACATTCATTAATAGAAAACTTATAATTGAAAAATAATTGCATAGAGAGTAGGTTGGCTCCATCAAACCTTTATTATTAGATGTTTCACCAGCGGACGATTTATACATTACTAAAGAGTTGATCATGCAGACCTGTAGAAAATAAAAGCTAGTATGAAATTAAATTAAAAAAAATGAAATAAAATATAATTCCATAAAAAAAGTCCATTACAGGTCAAAATGTAATATTAAAAAGAGAGGGACAGAACAAATGAGATGAGAGCAGACAAGGGGACCATGGCCCAAAAAGATATTTATAATTATATTAATTTTTTTTTCTGCAAATGAGCAATGGAAATAAGCCAAATAAATTATACTTTATAGTTAGCTTCTCGTAACTAAAGAATTAAAAATAAATAAGGTTATCTTAAAATATTAAGAAAATATTAAAAATATTAAAATTGAATTTATAAACAAAGATGAGAATAATAACTCGAAAATTTTAAAATAGAAATTTCCCTTTTAGCTAGTATGATTTTTAAGGTATTTATTATGTATAATACTGCGTGAATAGATAAAAATAAAATAAAGAAAAATGTTTTGCCTTTTAAGTACATACACATACTGTTCACTCTTCTTTAGTTATTTTAAATTATTAACCCAGAATCGTAGGTGTAATTTTCCATACATAATCAAACAAGTTTCTGCAAATCTGTCACATTCCTTTGAAAACGCAAAATATCGAACCCATTCATCTTTAAATAGAAAACAATGGCAAAGTTTGAGACAGCATAGCAGAAATGAGAAGTAGCACTGTTTCTCTCCTTTGCCTTCTTTCTCTTGCTACCCTTTTGGGTGTTAATGGCGGTGCAGGTGTAGCTCCAACTGTTGTGCCAAGACACGATGTTTCATCCTTCAACAGAACCCTTTTTCCTTCAACTTTTGTCTTTGGCTTAGGTTCTTCTGCTTATCAGGTTCTCATACCCACACAACAATCACTTTTATTCTTCTTTTTGCCTTTCAATTCTTACTTAAATTCATCCATACTATTTTTATATTTCAACATCTCATATTCTTTTATGCCTTTTTACTGTATATTTAGTATAATTTTTAGATATATTAATTATTCAAAATTTAAAGTAAAAGTATGAGTTTAAATTCCATATTAAATAAAAATGAGAAAATTAAATATTATATAAAATAAATTTCTCAGTGATATTAAAATTGATTATTAGTCTTAATTATTAGTTTATGGGTTCGAAGTCTCGATTAGAGATAAGATCAATTTATAATATATAGATGGAGAGTAAATCTCACTTTACAAGCTCGTTTTGTATCGATTAGAGATAAGATCAATTTATAATATATAGGTGGAGAGTAAACCTCACTTTACAAGCTCGTTTTGTGGGGTTTAGTTAGGTTTAAACTCCACTTCTTGATATAATATATTCAATATCAAAATCTATTTTAGCGAGATTTATGTGGATTTTCTGTTTCAGCCGTTGTTAAGTTACTATAAAATCATCCATTAGTTTTGTGCATTAACTTATATATTCTAAATTAACTTTTGTTTGAACTTGTTTATTAAATATAAGAATACACTTATGATTAGGTTGTCTTTGTTAATTACTCAGGCAGAAGGTGCAGCAAATGTAGATGGCAGGGGACCATGTATATGGGATACCTTCACCCAGCAGCACCCAGGTTATTATTAGTTTTTGCAATCAAATTTGTTTAGAATTTTAACAAAATAGATACATTTTTAAAAGGTTGTTAAAATGGTTTAATCATACTTGAAAGTATGAAATCTTTCTTATTAAGTTCAAACACAAATTTACTTTTATCTAAGAAATTGCACTTTTGTATTGTAAGTAGGTATAAAATGTAAAGATTTGTACATTAACTTAAAAGTAAATGTACATTAAATATCACAATCCAAGACTAATAATATTCCACCAGAAGTATATGTGTACTATAAAAGGAAGCCAAAAGAAATTATCTTATAAACTAAAAGGAATAAAAGTAAAAGTTTATGAAAATTCACTATGTTTAAACATGGGATAATTATTAGAAAAATATTCTTTCACACATCTTAATTTTTTATATTTATTTGACACTATTTTTACTTACTTTTTTTTTTTTTTAAATTTTATAAAATTTTATATTTTTTAGATTATTTTATCTTTATATTCTATATCAAATGAATATAAAAATGTATCATTATATTATTACTCTAATTATTGTACTTTTGTATTGTTAAATTTATTTTATGGGTGTTAACAGAGAAAATTTGGGATCGCAGCACTGGTGACGTGGGAGCTGATTTTTATCATCGTTACAAGGTATATTTTTAGAAATTATCAATTTTTTTTAACAATCTTTTATAATAAATTATATATTATTATTTTATTAGTTTGTTTATTTAAAACAAATCAATTACACGTTATGACGTAGACAGTTAGTAAAAAATTTGTTAAGAGAATATTTTTCTATTTTTAGTCATGACAGTGCTAAAGTAATTCTTGGAAGCGAGTTCAAATTTATAATGTAATAATGTAATAAAAAAAATCTATAATTTCATCATTTTACATTTTAGGACAGAAAGTGATATTTTTGTCTTTATATAATGATTAAAGAGTCAATTTTTTTCATGAGTTCTTTTGAAAAAATCAACGTTTATTTGAGGATGCCAATATTTTTATATAAAAAAGGAAAAAAAAAAACTTGACAAACCATATATTAATATTTTAATTATATTTTTTTATTATTATGTTATATTCGTTTATTTTAGACGACAACCTATCATTTTCATTAATGAATGTTGATTTATTGACGTAATTATCTAACAGTGAAATGTTGCAGGAAGACATAAAACTCGTTAAAGAAATTGGGTTGGACTCTTTCAGATTCTCCATCTCTTGGACAAGAATATTCCCAAGTAAAACACAAATCCTATAATTCCACTCTATTCTTCAATATAAGTTCTGTATATATGTACTACAAAAATAATACCACACAAACCTTATATATATTTACAAAGTAAAAAATTAATTAATTTATCTTAAAATTGAAGTTACCTTGTAAACGAGTTAACGATAATTTCTAAAAAACCTGTATAAATTAATTTTAGGGTTAAACATGTTTTTAGTCCTTATACTTTGGGACGATTTTGGTTTAAAGTTAAAATAATTTGGTAAAAAGGACTAAAACCAGAGTTTTCTAAAGTTAAAGGACTAAATTGTACCTTAGTTTGAAAGAGGGACTAAAACCAAAATCGCCCCAAAGTATAGGACTAAAAACATATTTAACCCTTAATTTTATTTATTAGAAAAAGACTTATCGAAATTGAAACATTGAATTGCTTCCTGCAGAGGGCAGGGACGTTGTTAATCCCTTGGGTGTTAAATTCTACAACAACCTCATCAATGAGATCCACGCAAATGGTAAACCTCTCTTAACACTTTATTATAATAATAAATTATTATTATTAACTCTTTCACAATTAACTAATTTTTGGCTTATTTTTGGAAAGGTTTATTTCCTTTTGTCACTCTTTTTCACTGGGACTTTCCACAAGCTCTTGAAGATGAGTATGGAGGATTTAGAAGTCCTAAAGTAGTGTAAGTCACAATCTTCGATACCATCGATCTCACATTCTCAACTCAATATTTCTAGTTTATCTGTTAAGTTTTCAAAATAGATAATTAAATATTCATCCATCCTTTAATATATATTAAATCATTTTAAGTATTAAATATATTTTTACTTTTTAAGTTTAGATATAATATTAAAATTTGTTTTATGTTTATTTTATAATATCACGTTTAAGTTTAAGAACTAGAATTATATATAATTGTAATTAAGTTTGTTTGTGATGGATAATTAGGGAGGATTTTCGTAAATATGCTGACTTTTGCTTCAAGAGCTTCGGAGATAGAGTGAAACATTGGGTGACTCTGAATGAACCCTTATCATATAGTGTGAATGGTTACAATGGTGGAAGCTTTGCACCAGGTAGATGTTCTAAGTACGTTGGAAATTGCAGTGCTGGTGACTCAGCCACTGAACCCTACATCGTTGGACACAACCTCTTACTGGCCCATGAATCTGCTGCCACCTTGTACAAGACAAAATACCAGGTTAGCTTCTAGATCATTTTCCTCAAAATAAAAACCAGATATTTAGCATTTATAAATCTAAAACAAATAGCCATTTATGTTTTGGCTTCATCAGTGATATTAATCCTTTGTTACTTAAAAATTAGTCTCATGTTTATTTGTTGTGTAGGCTCGTCAAAAAGGACGAATTGGGATCACCGTACCAACTCACTTCTTTCTGCCAAAATCTAACACTGCTGCTGATAACAAGGCTGCAAGCAGAGCTCTCGATTTTTTCTTTGGTTGGTACGTATTTATCGTAATAAAACGCTGTTCGAAAACGATTAGAAATGTTCGAAAACGATTAGAAATAAGATCAATTTATAATATATAAGAAAAAGTAATTTTTAATTTTTAAATTATTTGATAGGATTGAGTTAGACTCAAAGTCTAAAAAGCAATGAAAAAAAGCATTAATTTTGAATATTGTAATAACAAAATCCATTCTTTCCAGGTATGTTCATCCAGTTACATATGGTGACTATCCTGAAAGTATGAGATCTTCAGTGGGAGCTAGACTCCCTGCTTTCACAAAAGCTGAATCCGAAGGCCTAAAAAACTCCATTGATTTTCTTGGTGTGAATTATTACACCACATATTATGCAGAACATGCTGAACCAGTGAGCACCAACAGGACCTTCTACACAGATATACTAGCCACTCTCAGCAGTAAGTAAAATTGGCTACTGAAAATGATTTTATTTTACTAATTTATAGCAGTTAACTAAAACAAAATCAACAATTTTCTCTTGATCACAGCGGAAAAGAATGGCCTGTTAGTTGGAACTAAGGTACAGTAAATTTTCTCATACAAGTAGTATTTCCATGCAAGATGTGAAAGTGCATTTCTACTTATAAAGAAGCAAAGATTTGTTGTTTTGCAGACTGATCTGGATTGGCTCTTTATCTATCCCAAGGGAATTCATCATCTTATGTTACACATAAGGGACCAATACAAAAATCCAGATGTTTACATCACAGAAAATGGTAACTAAACCATTAGGAGAATTACAATCATGCTATGAAACAATTTATCAAGTGATTAGTTCTTAATTTGTTTCAGGCATTGCTGAATCAAGGAATGACTCCATACCAGTGAATACAGCACGCAAAGATGCAATCAGAATTAGATACCATAATGGCCATCTCCAATTCCTTCTTCAAGCTATCAAGTGAGAAACTGAAATATTTGGTTAAAAATGAATTGTTTAATTGTGAGATGATTATTGTTTATGGTATGTGGTGCATGCAGAGACGGTGTTAATGTGAAGGGTTACTATGCATGGTCATTTTCTGACAGCTTTGAATGGGATGCTGGTTACACAGTTCGATTTGGCCTCATATATGTGGATTACAAGAACAATTTGAAAAGATACCCCAAGTTCTCTGCTTTTTGGCTGAAAAAGTTCCTTCTCGGATGATCTATTGTTTCTTTGACATGTCTAGTGTTATGGGTAATCAAGAAATAGTCGTTATCAAATAAATAGTGCAATAGCATGTCAATGTATTATACCACCTGTTCATAAGGGTGGCCATGAGTTCTAGAGGTTCACTGTGTCAGGAAATTTCTAATAATAATCCTATCTCTTGTTAAAAATCACCAGCCTCTACATATGTAAATTAGTGATTATCTTTCGGATTTACATGATTCTAATCATTTTTAAATTTGTAAAAAATAGGTTGAAAAAGTTAACGTAAAAAACAATTTAAATATATAATTATCTTTTAATTGTATGAAATTTTTTAAAGATAAAATTAGGATTAAATATGTTTTTAGTCCCTATACTTTGGGGCAATTTTGGTTTTAGTCCATTTTCAAACTATGTTACAATTTAGTCCTTCAACTTTAGAAAACTATGGTTTTAGTCCTTTTTACCAAATTTTTTTAACTTTATTTTTTGTTTCAAGCATGTTTCATTATAGCATTTGAATTGTTTACACTGTTTGACACATCTTTGCTTCAATGTTAACTGAGAAAGGCGTTTGAAACAAAAAATAAAGTTAAAAAAATCTGGTAAAAAGGACTAAAACTGTGACACCCGGGCACTGGCGAGGGCGGGGAGTGACTGCTGATGCAAGAGGCACGGAGTGCGGCTCCTGGCAGGCTTCGAAGTGGGAGGGACACATGGATGAATCGAACATACACCGGAATGAGAGGGATCCAGAGACTGTATAGGTATGAGACTATACAGTTGAAGGATCGCTTAAAGGAATTGATTTGGCAACTCATATCACCAAATGCATTTGTTTTTCGGTAGCCTAACTCATAAGAACTCCATAGTTAAGCGTGTTTTTCTAAAGTTGAAGGACTAAATTGTACCATAGTTTAAAAATGGACTAAAATCAAAATCGCTCCAAAATATAGGGACTAAAAACATATTTAACCCATAAAATTATAATCGAGTTTTAAGTTCTAATAGATAATATTTCCAATGTGTAATTCACTCTAATAGAAACTTGAGATAGAAAACTTTTTGGTGTCCATAACCATTTTTTTCACTTGTAATTAATTGAGAATTTCTTTCTATTGTCTTTTTTGTCATGTTAATTTAGGGTGATTATTGTAAGAAGATAAAACGAGAGGCAAAACTTTAGCGTTATATGAATTTCATGATTGATAAAACATATGATGAAGACATATGTATATATATAGCATGCGAGGTTTTCAAATCGAAGTTATTTGTTGAAGAGTCTTTTGAATGAAATATTGGAGTTCGGGTTCAAATGATTGTTAAGGAGAGTTTTGAAGATTAGAATGCTAACATATTATTAGAAATAAAAGAAAACACACTCTAATTCTAAAGATAATCGAAAGGATTGAATGAGAAACTTATTCTATATGTTTTCTATTCATATTTAAAATATAAAAATAAATATTAAAATTACTTAAAATAGAGTATATATATATTTCACTCGTTAGATAGATAAATAAAAATTGATATAAAATATCTTCAGTTTTCATTCAATTTTTGTGTAACTGAATTTTCTCACATGAAACGCAATCTTAATTATAATTTCATGAGTTTGGGATCTAAAAAAGTTAGGTAAAAAAAAGTGCAATTAAGATTATGAGAGAGTAGCTAGTAATCTCTTACAAAACCTCAATCATTTGATAAGTGCAGTTGGAAAGACGCAACTTATGATTGGAATGACACTAATGTAACATCTTTTTTATACATACCACTAACGTAATCTTGAAATCGATTACAACTAATATCAAATTTCATTTTTTTTTCTTGTTTTAGTTTTGTAAAAACCTTCATGAAGAAATTTTATAAGTCACACCGCTTATTTATATGTGAAGAACTGGTTTGATCGTGATAGTTGGACAGAGAATTTGGTTTAGAAAAATGATACTTTGAGAAGACAAACATGAATAGTTCAACTTTTATATACCTTTATTTTCAAAGTTATATGTTTATGTAACTATTTGTAAATTATTTCAATACAGTTGAAATTAAAATTTAAATGTTCATCATTAGTGAGACATAAATGTAATTATTAATTTAATATTCATATTAGATGTTAACTTCTAACCTTCTATCTTTCTCCATATGTCACAGACTATAAATAAGGGTTAAAGCTTCTTTAAAATCACTTTTGAACAATATATATATATATATATATATATATAT